>NW_027308235.1:0-151000 GCF_047496885.1 Scyliorhinus torazame
CGATAGGGACATTTAAGGGGCATCTTGACAAATATATGAATAGGATGGGAATAGAAGGATACGGACCCAGGAAGTGTAGAAGATTGTAGTTTAGTCGGGCAGTATGGTCGGCACGGGCTTGGAGGGCCGAAGGGCCTGTTCCTGTGCTGTACATTTCTTTGTTCTTTGTTCTTTGTTGTACTGTCAATTACATTGTTAATGTTTGTTATTGTCAATTATTGTTAATGTTTGTTACTGTCAATTACATTGTTAATGTTTGTTATTGTCAGTTGCATTGTTAATGTTTGTTATTGTCAATTATTGTTAATGTTTGTTATTGTCAATTATTGTTAATGTTTGTTACTGTCAATTACATTGTTAATGTTTGTTATTGTCAGTTGCATTGTTAATGTTTGTTATTGTCAATTATTGTTAATGTTTGTTATTGTCAATTACATTGTTAATGTTTGTTATTGTCAATTACATTGTTAATGTTTCTTACGGTCAATTACATTGTGAATGTTTGTTATTGTCAATTACATTGTTAATGTTTGTTACTGTCAATTACATTGTTAATGTTTGTTATTGTCAATTATTGTTAATGTTTGTTACTGTCAATTACGTTGTGAATGTTTGTTATTGTCGATTACATTGTTAATGTTTGTTATTGTCAAGTATTGTTAATGTTTGTTACTGTCAATTACATTGTTAATGTTTGTTATTGTCAATTACATTGTTAATGTTTGTGATTGTCAATTACATTGTTAATGTTTGTTATTGTCAATTATTGTTAATGTTTGTGATTGTCAGTTGCATTGTTAATGTTTGTTACTGTCAGTTGCATTGTTAATGTTTGTTACTGTCAATTACATGTTTAATGTTTGTGATTGTCAATTGCATTGTTAATGTTTGTTATTGTCAATTACATGTTTAATGTTTGTTACTGTCAATTGCATTGTTAATGTTTGTTATTGTCAGTTACATTGTTAATGTTTGTTATTGTCAATTACATTGTTAATGTTTGTTATTGTCAATTACATTGTTAATGTTTGTTATTGTCAATTACATGTTTAATGTTTGTTACTGTCAATTACATTGTTAATGTTTGTTATTGTCAGTTACATTGTTAATGTTTGTTACAGTCAATTACATGTTTAATGTTTGTGATTGTCAATTGCATTGTTAATGTTTGTTATTGTCAATTACATGTTTAATGTTTGTTACTGTCAATTGCATTGTTAATGTTTGTTACTGTCAATTACATGTTTAAAGTTTGTGATTGTCAATTGCATTGTTAATGTTTGTTATTGTCAATTACATGTTTAATGTTTGTTACTGTCAATTGCATTGTTAATGTTTGTTATTGTCAGTTACACTGTTAATGTTTGTTATTGTCAATTACATTGTTAATGTTTGTGATTGTCAGTTGCATTGTTAATGTTTGTTATTGTCGATTACATTGTTAATGTTTGTTACTGTCAATTACATGTTTAATGTTTGTTACTGTCAATTACATTGTTAATGTTTGTGATTGTCAATTACATTGTTAATGTTTTTTATTGTCAATTACATGTTTAATGTTTGTTGTTGTCAATTACATTGTTAATGTTTGTTATTATCAATTACACTGTTAATGTTTGTTACTGTCAATTACATTGTTAATGTTTGTGATTGTCAGTTGCATTGGTAATGATTGTTACTGTCAATTACATTGTTAATGTTTGTTATTGGCAATTACATTGTTAATGTTTGTGATTGTCAATTACATTGTTAATGTTTGTTATTGTCAATTATTGTTAATGTTTGTTACTGTCAGTTGCATTGTTAATGTTTGTTACTGTCAATTACATGTTTAATGTTTGTGATTGTCAATTGCATTGTTAATGTTTGTTATTGTCAATTACATGTTTAATGTTTGTTTCTGTCAATTGCATTGTTAATGTTTGTTATTGTCAGTTGCATTGTTAATGTTTGTTATTGTCGATTACATTGTTAATGTTTGTTACTGTCAATTACATGTTTAATGTTTGTTACTGTCAATTACATTGTTAATGTTTGTGATTGTCAATTACATTGTTAATGTTTGTTATTGTCAATTACATGTTTAATGTTTGTTACTGTCAATTGCATTGTTAATGTTTGTTACTGTCAATTACATGTTTAAAGTTTGTGATTGTCAATTGCATTGTTAATGTTTGTTATTGTCAATTACATGTTTAATGTTTGTTACTGTCAATTGCATTGTTAATGTTTGTTATTGTCAGTTACACTGTTAATGTTTGTTATTGTCAATTACATTGTTAATGTTTGTGATTGTCAGTTGCATTGTTAATGTTTGTTATTGTCGATTACATTGTTAATGTTTGTTACTGTCAATTACATGTTTAATGTTTGTTACTGTCAATTACATTGTTAATGTTTGTGATTGTCAATTACATTGTTAATGTTTTTTATTGTCAATTACATGTTTAATGTTTGTTGTTGTCAATTACATTGTTAATGTTTGTTATTATCAATTACACTGTTAATGTTTGTTACTGTCAATTACATTGTTAATGTTTGTGATTGTCAGTTGCATTGGTAATGATTGTTACTGTCAATTACATTGTTAATGTTTGTTATTGGCAATTACATTGTTAATGTTTGTGATTGTCAATTACATTGTTAATGTTTGTTATTGTCAATTATTGTTAATGTTTGTTACTGTCAGTTGCATTGTTAATGTTTGTTACTGTCAATTACATGTTTAATGTTTGTGATTGTCAATTGCATTGTTAATGTTTGTTATTGTCAATTACATGTTTAATGTTTGTTTCTGTCAATTGCATTGTTAATGTTTGTTATTGTCAGTTGCATTGTTAATGTTTGTTATTGTCGATTACATTGTTAATGTTTGTTACTGTCAATTACATGTTTAATGTTTGTTACTGTCAATTACATTGTTAATGTTTGTGATTGTCAATTACATTGTTAATGTTTTTTATTGTCAATTACATGTTTAATGTTTGTTGCTGTCAATTACATTGTTAATGTTTGTTATTATCAATTACACTGTTAATGTTTGTTACTGTCAATTACATTGTTAATGTTTGTGATTGTCAGTTGCATTGTTAATATTTGTTATTGTCAATTACATTTTTAATGTTTGTTACTGTCAATTACATTGTTAATGTTTGTTATTATCAATTACATTGTTAATGATTGTGATTGTCAGTTACATTGTTAATGTTTGTTATTGTCAATTACATTGTTTATGTTTGTTATTGTCAATTACATTGTTAATGTTTGTGATTGTCAATTACATTGTTAATGTTTGTTACTGTCAATTACATTGTTAATGTTTGTGATTGTCAGTTACATTGTTAATGTTTGTTACTGTCAATTACATTGTTAATGTTTGTTATTTTGAATCACATTGTTAAAGTTTGTGATTGTCAGTTGCATTGTTAATGTTTGTTACTGTCAGTTACATTGTTAATGTTTTTACTGTCAATTACATTGTTCATGTTTGTTACTGTCAATTACATTGTTAATGTTTGTGATTGTCAATTACCTTGTTATGTTTGTTACTGTCAATTACATTGTTAATGTTTGTGATTGTCAGTTACATTGTTAATGTTTGTTACTGTCAATTACATTGTTAATGTTTGTTACTGTCAATTAAATCATTAATGTTTGTTACTGTCAATTACATTGTTAATGTTTGTTACTGTCAGTTGCATTGTTAATGATTGTTATTGTCAGTTGCATTCTTAATGTTTGTTATTGTCAATTGCATTGTTCATTTTTGTTATTGTTAATGTTTGTTACTGTCAGTTACAGTCTTAATGTTTGTGATTGTCAGTTACATTGTTAATGTTTGTGATTGTCAATTACATTGTTAATGTTTGTTATTGTCAATTGCATTGTTAAAGTTTGTTATTATCAATTACATTGTTAATGTTTGTTATTGTCAATTACATGTTTAATTGTTTGTTACTGTCAATTACATTGTTAACGTTTGTTATTATCAATCACATTTTTAATGTTTGTTACTGTCAATTACATTGTTAATGTTTGTGGTTGTCAGTTGCATTGTTAATGTTTGTTACTGTCAATTACATTGTTAATGTTTGTGATTGTCAGTTGCATTGTTAATGTTTGTTATTGTCAATTACATTGTTAATTTTTATTACTGTCAATTACATTGTTAATGTTTGTTACTGTCAATTACATTGTTAATGTTTGTTATTGTCGATTACATTGTTAATGTTTGTTCTTGTCAGTTGCATTGTTAATATTTGTTATTGTCAATTACATTGTTAATGTTTGTTACTGTCAATTACATTGTTAATGTTTGTTATTATCAATTACATTGTTAATGTTTGTGATTGTCAATTACATTGTTAATGTTTTTTATTGTCAATTACATGTTTAATGTTTGTTATTGTCAATTACATGTTTAATGTTTGTTATTGCCAATTACATTGTTAACGTTTGTTATTATCAATCACATTGTTAATGTTTGTGGTTGTCAGTTGCATTGTTAATGTTTGTTACTGTCAATTACATTGTTAATTTTTATTACTGTCAATTACATTGCTAATGTTTGTGGTTGTCAGTTGCATTGTTAATGTTTGTTACTGTCAATTACATTGTTAATGTTTGTGATTGTCAGTTGCATTGTTAATGTTTGTTATTGTCAATTACATTGTTAATGTTTGTTACTGTCAATTACATTGTTAATTTTTATTACTGTCAATTACATTGTTAATGTTTGTTACTGTCAATTACATTGTTAATGTTTGTTATTATCAATTACATTGTTAATGTTTGTGATTGTCGATTACATTGTTAATGTTTGTTATTGTCAGTTGCATTGTTACTATGTGTTATTGTCAATTACATTGTTAATGTTTGTTACTGTAAATTACATTGTTAATGTTTGTTATTATCAATTACATTGTTAATGTTTGTGATTGTCGATTACATTGTTAATGTTTGTTATTGTCAGTTGCATTGTTAATGTTTGTTATTGTCAATTACATTGTTAATGTTTGTTATTGTCAGTTGCATTGTTAATGTTTGTTATTGTCAATTACATTGTTAATGTTTGTGATTGTCAATTACATTGTTAATTTTTATTACTGTCAATTACATTGTTAATGTTTGTTATTGTCAATTACTTTTTTAATGTTTGTTATTGTCAGTTGCATTGTTAATGTTTGTTATTGTCAATTACATTGTTAATGTTTGTTATTGTCAATTACATTGTTAATGTTTGTTATTGTCAGTTGCATTGTTAATGTTTGTGATTGTCAGTTGCATTGTTAATGTTTGTGATTGTCAATTACATTGTTAATGTTTGTTACTGTCAATTGCATTGTTAATGTTTGTTAAATTCATTTACATTGTTAATGTTTGTTATTGTCAATTGCATTGTTAATGTTTGTTAAATTCATGTACATTGTTAATGTTTGTGATTGTCAATTACATTGTTAATGTTTGTTATTGTCAATTACATTGTTAATGTTTGTTATTGTCAATTACTTTGTTAATGTTTGTGATTGTCAGTTGCATTGTTAATGTTTGTGATTGTCAGTTGCATTGTTAATGTTTGTGATTGTCAATTAAATTGTTAATGTTTGTGATTGTCAGTTGCATTGTTAATGTTTGTGATTGTCAATTACATTGTTGATGTTTGTTATTGTCAATTACATTGTTAATGTTTGTTATTGTCAATTACATTGTTGATGTTTGTTATTGTCAATTACATTGTTAATGTTTGTTATTATCAATTACATTGTTAATGTTTGTTATTGTCAATTACATTGTTAATGTTTGTTATTGTCAATTACATTGTTAATGTTTGTGATTGTCAGTTGCATTGTTAATGTTTGTGATTGTCAGTTGCATTGTTAATGTTTGTGATTGTCAATTACATTGTTAATGTTTGTGATTGTCAGCTGCATTGTTAATGTTTGTTATTGTCAATTACCTTGTTAATGTTTGTTATTGTCAATTACATTGTTAATGTTTGTTATTGTCAATTACATTGTAATGTTTGTTATTGTCAGTTACATTGCTAATGTTTGTTATTGTCAGCTGCATTGTTAATGTTTGTTATTGTCAATTACATTGTTCATGTTTGTTATTGTCAATTACATTGTTAATGTTTGTTATTGTCAATTACATTGTTAATGTTTGTTATTGTCAGCTGCATTGTTAATGTTTGTTATTGACAATTACATTGTTAATGTTTGTTATTGTCAATTACATTGTTAATGTTTGTTATTATCAGTTACATTGTTAATGTTTGTTACTGTCAGTTGCATTGTTAATGTTTGTTATTGTCAATTACATTGTTAATGTTTGTTATTGTCAATTACATTGTTAATGTTTGTGATTGTCAGTTGCATTGTTAATGTTTGTTATTGTCAATTACATTGTTAATGTTTGTTATTGTCAATTACATTGTTAATGTTTGTGATTGTCAGTTGCATTGTTAATGTTTGTTAAATTCATTTACATTGTTAATGTTTGTTATTGTCAATTGCATTGTTAATGTTTGTTAAATTCATGTACATTGTTAATGTTTGTGATTGTCAATTACATTGTTAATGTTTGTTATTGTCAATTACATTGTTAATGTTTGTTATTGTCAATTACTTTGTTAATGTTTGTGATTGTCAGTTGCATTGTTAATGTTTGTGATTGTCAGTTGCATTGTTAATGTTTGTGATTGTCAATTAAATTGTTAATGTTTGTGATTGTCAGTTGCATTGTTAATGTTTGTGATTGTCAGTTGCATTGTTAATGTTTGTGATTGTCAGTTGCATTGTTAATGTTTGTTATTGTCAATTACATTGTTGATGTTTGTTATTGTCAATTACATTGTTAATGTTTGTTATTATCAATTACATTGTTAATGTTTGTTATTGTCAATTACATTGTTAATGTTTGTTATTGTCAATTACATTGTTAAAGTTTGTGATTGTCAGTTGCATTGTTAATGTTTGTGATTGTCAGTTGCATTGTTAATGTTTGTGATTGTCAATTACATTGTTAATGTTTGTGATTGTCAGCTGCATTGTTAATGTTTGTTATTGTCAATTACCTTGTTAATGTTTGTTATTGTCAATTACATTGTTAATGTTTGTTATTGTCAATTACATTGTAATGTTTGTTATTGTCAGTTACATTGCTAATGTTTGTTATTGTCAGCTGCATTGTTAATGTTTGTTATTGTCAATTACATTGTTCATGTTTGTTATTGTCAATTACATTGTTAATGTTTGTTATTGTCAATTACATTGTTAATGTTTGTTATTGTCAGCTGCATTGTTAATGTTTGTTATTGATAATTACATTGTTAATGTTTGTTATTGTCAATTACATTGTTAATGTTTGTTATTGTCAGTTACATTGTTAATGTTTGTTACTGTCAGTTGCATTGTTAATGTTTGTTATTGTCAATTACATAGTTAATGTTTGTTATTGTCAATTACATTGTTAATGTTTGTGATTGTCAGTTGCATTGTTAATGTTTGTTATTGTCAATTACATTGTTAATGTTTGTTATTGTCAATTACATTGTTAATGTTAGTGATTGTCAGTTGCATTGTTAATGTTTGTTATTGTCAGTTACATTGTTAATGTTTGTTATTGTCAATTACATTGTTAATGTATGTGATTGTCAGTTGCATTGTTAATGTTTGTTATTGTCAATTACATTGTTAATGTTTGTTATTGTCAATTACATTGTTAATGTTTGTTATTGTCAGTTGCATTGTTAATGTTTGTTATTGTCAGCTGCATTGTTAATGTTTGTTATTGTCAATTACATTGTTAATGTTTGTTATTGTCAGTTACATTGTTAATGTTTG
This sequence comes from Scyliorhinus torazame, assembly GCF_047496885.1. Taxonomy (NCBI): domain Eukaryota; kingdom Metazoa; phylum Chordata; class Chondrichthyes; order Carcharhiniformes; family Scyliorhinidae; genus Scyliorhinus; species Scyliorhinus torazame. Next base: position 7,845 of record NW_027308235.1, read on the forward strand.
TTATTGTCAATTACATTGCTATTGTTTGTTATTGTCAGCTGCATTGTTAATGTTTGTTATTGTCAATTACATTGTTAATGTTTGTTACTGTCAGCTGCATTGTTAATGTTTGTTATTGTCAATTACATTGTTAATGTTTGTTATTGTCAGTTACATTGTTAATGTTTGTTATTGTCAATTACATTGTTAATGTTTGTTATTGTCAATTACATTGTTAATGTTTGTGATTGTCAGTTACATTGTTAATGTTTGTTATTGTCAATTACATTGTTAATGTTTGTTATTGTCAATTACATTGTTAATGTTTGTTATTGTCAGTTGCATTGTTAATGTTTGTTATTGTCAGCTGCATTGTTAATGTTTGTTATTGTCAATTACATTGTTAATGTTTGTTATTGTCAGTTACATTGTTAATGTTTGTTATTGTCAATTACATTGTTAATGTTTGTTATTGTCAGCTGCATTGTTAATGTTTGTTATTGTCAATTACATTGTTAATGTTTGTTACTGTCAGCTGCATTGTTAATGTTTGTTATTGTCAGTTGCATTGTTAATGTTTGTTATTGTCAATTACATTGTTAATGTTTGTTATTGTCAATTACATTGTTAATGTTTGTTATTGTCAGCTGCATTGTTAATGTTTGTTATTGTCAGTTACATTGTTAATGTTTGTTATTGTCAATTACATTGTTAATGTTTGTTATTGTCAGCTGCATTGTTAATGTTTGTTATTGTCAATTACATTGTTAATGTTTGTTATTGTCAGCTGCATTGTTAATGTTTGTTATTGTCAATTACATTGTTAATGTTTGTTATTGTCAATTACATTGTTAATGTTTGTTATTGTCAGCTGCATTGTTAATGTTTGTTATTGTCAATTGCATTGTTAATGTTTGTTATTGTCAGCTGCATTGTTAATGTTTGTTATTGTCAGCTGCATTGTTAATGTTTGTTATTGTCAATTGCATTGTTAATGTTTGTTATTGTCAGCTGCATTGTTAATGTTTGTTATTGTCAGCTGCATTGTTAATGTTTGTTATTGTCAGTTTCATTGTTAATGTTTGTTATTGTCAATTACATTGTTAATGTTTGTTATTGTCAGTTACATTGTTAATGTTTGTTATTGTCAGCTGCATTGTTAATGTTTGTTATTGTCAGCTGCATTGTTAATGTTTGTTATTGTCAATTACGTTGTTAATGTTTGTTATTGTCAATTACATTGTTGATGTTTGTTATTGTCAATTACATTGTTAATGTTTGTTATTGTCAGCTGCATTGTTAATGTTTTTTATTGTCAATTACATTGTTAATGTTTGTTATTGTCAGCTGCATTGTTAAAGTTTGTTATTGTCAGCTGCATTGTTAATGTTTGTTATTGTCAGCTGCATTGTTAATGTTTGTTATTGTCAATTACATTGTTAATGTTTGTTATTGTCAATTACATTGTTAATGTTTGTTATTGTCAGCTGCATTGTTAATGTTTGTTATTGTCAATTACATTGTTAATGTTTGTTATTGTCAATTACATTGTTAATGTTTGTTATTGTCAGCTGCATTGTTAATGTTTGTTATTGTCAATTACATTGTTAATGTTTGTTATTGTCAATTACATTGTTAATGTTTGTTATTGTCAGCTGCATTGTTAATGTTTGTTATTGTCAATTACATTGTTAATGTTTGTTATTGTCAATTACATTGTTAATGTTTGTTATTGTCAATTACATTGTTAATGTTTGTGATTGTCAGCTGCATTGTTAATGTTTGTTATTGTCAATTACATTGTTAATGTTTGTTATTGTCAGCTGCATTGTTAATGTTTGTGATTGTCAATTACATTGTTAATGTTTGTTATTGTCAATTACATTGTAAATGTTTGTTATTGTCAGCTGCATTGTTAATGTTTGTTATTGTCAATTACATTGTTAATGTTTGTTATTGTCAGCTGCATTGTTAATGTTTGTTATTGTCAGCTGCATTGTTAATGTTTGTTATTGTCAATTACATTGTTAATGTTTGTTATTGTCAGCTGCATTGTTAATGTTTGTTATTGTCAGCTGCATTGTTAATGTTTGTTATTGTCAATTACAATGTTAATGTTTGTTATTGTCAGCTGCATTGTTAATGTTTGTTATTGTCAATTACATTGTTAATGTTTGTTATTGTCAGCTGCATTGTTAATGTTTGTTATTGTCAGCTGCATTGTTAATGTTTGTTATTGTCAGCTGCATTGTTAATGTTTGTTATTGTCAATTACATTGTTAATGTTTGTTATTGTCAGCTGCATTGTTAATGTTTGTTATTGTCAGCTGCATTGTTAATGTTTGTTATTGTCAATTACATTGTTAATGTTTGTTATTGTCAGCTGCATTGTTAATGTTTGTTATTGTCAGCTGCATTGTTAATGTTTGTTATTGTCAGTTACATTGTTAATGTTTGTTATTGTCAGTTACATTGTTAATGTTTGTTATTGTCAGCTGCATTGTTAATGTTTGTTATTGTCAATTACATTGTTAATGTTTGTTATTGTCAGCTGCATTGTTAATGTTTGTTATTGTCAGCTGCATTGTTAATGTTTGTTATTGTCAATTACATTGTTAATGTTTGTTATTGTCAGCTGCATTGTTAATGTTTGTTATTGTCAGCTGCATTGTTAATGTTTGTTATTGTCAGTTACATTGTTAATGTTTGTTATTGTCAGCTGCATTGTTAATGTTTGTTATTGTCAGCTGCATTGTTAATGTTTGTTATTGTCAATTACATTGTTAATGTTTGTTATTGTCAATTACATAGTTAATGTTTGTGATTGTCAGCTGCATTGTTAATGTTTGTTATTGTCAATTACATTGTTAATGTTTGTTATTGTCAGCTGCATTGTTAATGTTTGTGATTGTCAATTACATTGTTAATGTTTGTTATTGTCAGTTACATTGTTAATGTTTGTTATTGTCAGCTGCATTGTTAATGTTTGTTATTGTCAGCTGCATTATTAATGTTTGTTATTGTCAATTAAATTGTTAATGTTTGTTATTGTCAGTTACATTGTTAATGTTTGTTATTGTCAGCTGCATTGTTAATGTTTGTTATTGTCAGCTGCATTGTTAATGTTTGTTATTGTCAATTACATTGTTATTGTTTGTTATTGTCAGCTGCATTGTTAATGTTTGTTATTGTCAATTACATTGTTATTGTTTGTTATTGTCAGCTGCATTGTTAATGTTTGTTATTGTCAATTACATTGTTAATGTTTGTTATTGTCAATTACATTGTTAATGTTTGTGATTGTCAGTTACATTGTTAATGTTTGTTATTGTCAGCTGCATTATTAATGTTTGTTATTGTCAGTTACATTGTTAATGTTTGTTATTGTCCATTACATTGTTAATGTTTGTTATTGTCAGTTACATTGTTAATGTTTGTTATTGTCGATTACATTGTTAATGTTTGTTATTGTCAGTTACATTGTTAATGTTTGTTATTGTCAGCTGCATTGTTAATGTTTGTTATTGTCAGTTACATTGTTAATGTTTGTTATTGTCAATTACATTGTTAATGTTTGCTATTGTCAGTTACATTGTTAATGTTTGTTATTGTCGATTACATTGTTAATGTTTGTTATTGTCAGTTACATTTTTAATGTTTGTTATTGTCGATTACATTGTTAATGTTTGTTATTGTCAGTTACATTGTTAATGTTTGTTATTGTCAGTTGCATTGTTAATGTTTGTTATTGTCAATTACATTGTTAATGTTTGTTATTGTCGATTACATTGTTAATGTTTGTTATTGTCAGTTACATTGTTAATGTTTGTTATTGTCAATTACATTGTTAATGTTTGTTCTTGTCAGCTGCATTGTTAATGTTTGTTATTGTTAGCTGCATTGTTAATGTTTGTTATTGTCAGTTGCATTGTTAATGTTTGTTATTGTCAATTACATTGTTAATGTTTGTTATTGTCAATTACATTGTTAATGTTTGTTATTGTCAGTTACATTGTTAATGTTTGTTATTGTCAATTACATTGTTAATGTTTGTTATTGTCAGCTGCATTGTTAATGTTTGTTATTGTCAATTACATTGTTAATGTTTGTGATTGTCAGCTGCATTGTTAATGTTTGTTATTGTCAATTACATTGTGAATTTTTGTTACTGTCAGCTGCATTGTTAATGTTTGTTATTGTCAGCTGCATTGTTAATGTTTGTTATTGTCAATTACATTGTTAATGTTTGTTATTGTCAATTACATTGTTAATGTTTGTTCTTGTCAGTTACATTGTTAATGTTTGTTATTGTCAGCTGCATTGTTAATGTTTGTTATTGTCAATTAAATCATTAATGTTTGTTACTGTCAATTACATTGTTAATGTTTGTTACTGTCAGTTGCATTGTTAATGATTGTTATTGTCAGTTGCATTCTTAATGTTTGTTATTGTCAATTGCATTGTTCATTTTTGTTATTGTTAATGTTTGTTACTGTCAGTTACAGTCTTAATGTTTGTGATTGTCAGTTACATTGTTAATGTTTGTGATTGTCAATTACATTGTTAATGTTTGTTATTGTCAATTGCATTGTTAATGTTTGTTATTGTCAATTACATTGTTAATGTTTGTTATTGTCAATTACATTGTTAATGTTTGTTATTGTCAGCTGCATTGTTAATGTTTGTTATTGTCAGTTACATTGTTAATGTTTGTTATTGTCAATTACATTGTTAATGTTTGTGATTGTCAATTAAATTGTTAATGTTTGTTATTGTAAGCTGCATTGTTAATGTTTGTTATTGTCAATTACATTGTTAATGTTTGTTATTGTCAGCTGCATTGTTAATGTTTGTTATTGTCAGTTACATTGTTAATGTTTGTTATTGTCAATTACATTGTTAATGTTTGTTATTGTTAATTACATTGTTAATGTTTGTTATTGTCAGCTGCATTGTTAATGTTTGTTATTGTCAGCTGCATTGATAATGTTTGTTATTGTCAGCTGCATTGTTAATGTTTGTTATTGTCAATTACATTGTTAATGTTTGTTATTGTCAATTACATTGTTAATGTTTGTTATTGTCAGCTGCATTGTTAATGTTTGTTATTGTCAATTACATTGTTAATGTTTGTTATTGTCAGCTGCATTGTTAATGTTTGTTATTGTCAGTTGCATTGTTAATGTTTGTTATTGTCAGTTGCATTGTTAATGTTTGTTATTGTCAGCTGCATTGTTAATGTTTGTTATTGTCAGCTGCGTTGTTAATGTTTGTTATTGTCAGTTACATTGTTAATGTTTGTTATTGTCAATTACATTGTTAATGTTTGTTACTGTCAATTACATTGTTAATGTTTGTTATTATCAATTACATTGTTAATGATTGTGATTGTCAGTTACATTGTTAATGTTTGTTATTGTCAATTACATTGTTTATGTTTGTTATTGTCAATTACATTGTTAATGTTTGTGATTGTCAATTACATTGTTAATGTTTGTTACTGTCAATTACATTGTTAATGTTTGTGATTGTCAGTTACATTGTTAATGTTTGTTACTGTCAATTACATTGTTAATGTTTGTTATTTTGAATCACATTGTTAAAGTTTGTGATTGTCAGTTGCATTGTTAATGTTTGTTACTGTCAGTTACATTGTTAATGTTTTTACTGTCAATTACATTGTTCATGTTTGTTACTGTCAATTACATTGTTAATGTTTGTGATTGTCAATTACCTTGTTATGTTTGTTACTGTCAATTACATTGTTAATGTTTGTGATTGTCAGTTACATTGTTAATGTTTGTTATTGTCAATTACATTGTTAATGTTTGTTATTGTCAGTTACATTGTTAATGTTTGTTATTGTCAATTACATTGTTAATGTTTGTTACTGTCAATTACATTGTTAATGTTTGTTATTGTCAGCTGCATTGTTAATGTTTGTTATTGTCAATTACATTGTTAATGTTTGTTATTGTCAGTTACATTGTTAATGTTTGTTATTGTCAATTACATTGTTAATGTTTGTTATTGTCAATTACATTGTTAATGTTTGTTATTGTCAATTACATTGTTAATGTTTGTTATTGTCAGCTGCATTGTTAATGTTTGTTATTGTCAATTACATTGTTAATGTTTGTTATTGTCAGCTGCATTGTTAATGTTTGTTATTGTCAGCTGCATTGTTAATGTTTGTTATTGTCAATTACATTGTTAATGTTTGTTATTGTCAATTACATTGTTAATGTTTGTTATTGTCAATTACATTGTTAATGTTTGATATTGTCAGTTACATTGTTAATGTTTGTGATTGTCAATTACATTGTTAATGTTTGTTATTGTCAGCTGCATTGTTAATGTTTGTTATTGTCAATTACATTGTTAATGTTTGTTATTGTCAGCTGCATTGTTAATGTTTGTTATTGTCAGCTGCATTGTTAATGTTTGTTATTGTCAATTACATTGTTAATGTTTGTTATTGTCAATTACATTGTTAATGTTTGTTATTGTCAATTACATTGTTAATGTTTGTTATTGTCAGCTGCATTGTTAATGTTTGTTATTGACAATTACATTGTTAATGTTTGTTATTGTCAGCTGCATTGTTAATGTTTGTTATTGTCAATTACATTGTTAATGTTTGTTATTGTCAATTACATTGTTAATGTTTGTTATTGTCAGCTGCATTGTTAATGTCTGTTATTGTCAGCTGCATTGTTAATGTTTGTTATTGTCAATTACATTGTTCATGTTTGTTATTGTCGATTACATTGTTAATGTTTGTTATTGTCAGTTACATTGTTAATGTTTGTTATTGTCAGTTTCATTGTTAATGTTTGTTATTGTCAGTTGCATTGTTAATGTTTGTTATTGTCAATTACATTGTTAATGTTTGTTATTGTCAGCTGCATTGTTAATGTTTGTTATTGTCAGTTACATTGTTAATGTTTGTTATTGTCAGTTACATTGTTAATGTTGGTATTGTCAGTTACATTGTTAATGTTTGTTACTGTCAATTACATTGTTAAGGTTTGTTATTGTCAGCTGCATTGTTAATGTTTGTTATTGTCAGTTGCATTGTTAATGTTTGTTATTGTCAGCTACATTGTTAATGTTTGTTATTGTCAGCTGCATTGTTAATGTTTGTTATTGTCAGCTGCATTGTTAATGTTTGTTATTGTCAGTTACATTGTTAATGTTTGTTATTGTCAGCTGCATTGTTAATGTTTGTGATTGTCAATTACATTGTTAATGTTTGTTATTGTCAGCTGCATTGTTAATGTTTGTTATTGTCAGTTACATTGTTTATGTTTGTTACTGTCAATTACATTGTTAATGTTTGTTATTGTCAATTACATTGTTAATGTTTGTTATTGTCAATTACATTGTTAATGTTTGTTATTGTCAATTACATTGTTAATGTTTGTTATTGTCAGTTACATTGTTAATGTTTGTTACTGTCAATTACATTGTTAATGTTTGTTATTGTCAGTTACATTGTTAATGTTTGTTATTGTCAGTTACATTGTTTATGTTTGTTACTGTCAATTACATTGTTAATGTTTGTTATTGTCAATTACATTGTTAATGTTTGTTACTGTCAGTTACATTGTTAATGTTTGTTATTGTCAATTACATTGTCAATGTTTGTTATTGTCAATTACATTGTTAATGTTTGTTATTGTCAGCTGCATTGTTAATGTTTGTTATTGTCAGTTACATTGTTAATGTTTGTTATTGTCAGTTACATTGTTAATGTTTGTTACTGTCAGCTGCATTGTTAATGTTTGTTATTGTCAGCTGCATTGTTAATGTCTGTTATTGTCAATTACAGTGTTAATGTTTGTTATTGTCAGTTACATTGTTAATGTTTGTTACTGTCAATTACATTGTTAATGTTTTTTATTGTCAATTACATTGTTAATGTTTGTTATTGTCAATTACATTGTTAATGTTTGTTATTGTCAGTTACATTGTTAATGTTTGTGATTGTCAATTACATTGTTAATGTTTGTTATTGTCAGCTGCATTGTTAATGTTTGTTATTGTCAATTACATTGTTAATGTTTGTTATTGTCAGCTGCATTGTTAATGTTTGTTATTGTCAGCTGCATTGTTAATGTTTGTTATTGTCAATTACATTGTTAATGTTTGTTATTGTCAATTACATTGTTAATGTTTGTTATTGTCAATTACATTGTTAATGTTTGTTATTGTCAGCTGCATTGTTAATGTTTGTTATTGACAATTACATTGTTAATGTTTGTTATTGTCAGCTGCATTGTTAATGTTTGTTATTGTCAATTACATTGTTAATGTTTGTTATTGTCAATTACATTGTTAATGTTTGTTATTGTCAGCTGCATTGTTAATGTTTGTTATTGTCAGCTGCATTGTTAATGTTTGTTATTGTCAATTACATTGTTCATGTTTGTTATTGTCGATTACATTGTTAATGTTTGTTATTGTCAGTTACATTGTTAATGTTTGTTATTGTCAGTTACATTGTTAATGTTTGTTATTGTCAGTTGCATTGTTAATGTTTGTTATTGTCAATTACATTGTTAATGTTTGTTATTGTCAGCTGCATTGTTAATGTTTGTTATTGTCAGCTGCATTGTTAATGTTTGTTATTGTCAGCTGCATTGTTAATGTTTGTTATTGTCAGTTACATTGTTAATGTTTGTTATTGTCAGCTGCATTGTTAATGTTTGTGATTGTCAATTACATTGTTAATGTTTGTTATTGTCAGCTGCATTGTTAATGTTTGTTATTGTCAGTTACATTGTTTATGTTTGTTACTGTCAATTACATTGTTAATGTTTGTTATTGTCAATTACATTGTTAATGTTTGTTATTGTCAGTTACATTGTTAATGTTTGTTATTGTCAATTACATTGTTAATGTTTGTTATTGTCAGTTACATTGTTAATGTTTGTTACTGTCAATTACATTGTTAATGTTTGTTATTGTCAGTTACATTGTTAATGTTTGTTATTGTCAGTTAGATTGTTAATGTTTGTTATTGTCAGTTACATTGTTTATGTTTGTTACTGTCAATTACATTGTTAATGTTTGTTATTGTCAATTACATTGTTAATATTTGTTACTGTCAGTTACATTGTTAATGTTTGTTATTGTCAGCTGCATTGTTAATGTTTGTTATTGTCAATTACATTGTCAATGTTTGTTATTGTCAATTACATTGTTAATGTTTGTTATTGTCAGCTGCATTGTTAATGTTTGTTATTGTCAGTTACATTGTTAATGTTTGTTATTGTCAGTTACATTGTTAATGTTTGTTACTGTCAGCTGCATTGTTAATGTTTGTTATTGTCAGCTGCATTGTTAATGTCTGTTATTGTCAATTACAGTGTTAATGTTTGTTATTGTCAGTTACATTGTTAATGTTTGTTACTGTCAATTACATTGTTAATGTTTGTTATTGTCAATTACATTGTTAATGTTTGTTATTGTCAATTACATTGTTAATGTTTGTTATTGTCAGTTACATTGTTAATGTTTGTGATTGTCAATTACATTGTTAATGTTTGTTATTGTCAGCTGCATTGTTAATGTTTGTTATTGTCAATTACATTGTTAATGTTTGTTATTGTCAGCTGCATTGTTAATGTTTGTTATTGTCAGCTGCATTGTTAATGTTTGTTATTGTCAATTACATTGTTAATGTTTGTTTTTGTCAATTACATTGTTAATGTTTGTTATTGTCAATTACATTGTTAATGTTTGTTATTGTCAGCTGCATTGTTAATGTTTGTTATTGACAATTACATTGTTAATGTTTGTTATTGTCAGCTGCATTGTTAATGTTTGTTATTGTCAATTACATTGTTAATGTTTGTTATTGTCAATTACATTGTTAATGTTTGTTATTGTCAGCTGCATTGTTAATGTTTGTTATTGTCAGCTGCATTGTTAATGTTTGTTATTGTCAATTACATTGTTCATGTTTGTTATTGTCGATTACATTGTTAATGTTTGTTATTGTCAGTTACATTGTTAATGTTTGTTATTGTCAGTTACATTGTTAATGTTTGTTATTGTCAGTTGCATTGTTAATGTTTGTTATTGTCAGCTGCATTGTTAATGTTTGTTATTGTCAGCTGCATTGTTAATGTTTGTTATTGTCAGTTACATTGTTAATGTTTGTTATTGTCAGCTGCATTGTTAATGTTTGTGATTGTCAATTACATTGTTAATGTTTGTTATTGTCAGCTGCATTGTTAATGTTTGTTATTGTCAGTTACATTGTTTATGTTTGTTACTGTCAATTACATTGTTAATGTTTGTTATTGTCAATTACATTGTTAATGTTTGTTATTGTCAATTACATTGTTAATGTTTGTTATTGTCAGTTACATTGTTAATGTTTGTTATTGTCAATTACATTGTTAATGTTTGTTATTGTCAGTTACATTGTTAATGTTTGTTACTGTCAATTACATTGTTAATGTTTGTTATTGTCAGTTACATTGTTAATGTTTGTTATTGTCAGTTAGATTGTTAATGTTTGTTATTGTCAGTTACATTGTTTATGTTTGTTACTGTCAATTACATTGTTAATGTTTGTTATTGTCAATTACATTGTTAATGTTTGTTACTGTCAGTTACATGGTTAATGTTTGTTATTGTCAATTACATTGTTAATGTTTGTTATTGTCAATTACATTGTTAATGTTTGTTATTGTCAGCTGCATTGTTAATGTTTGTTATTGTCAGTTACATTGTTAATGTTTGTTATTGTCAGTTACATTGTTAATGTTTGTTACTGTCAGCTGCATTGTTAATGTTTGTTATTGTCAGCTGCATTGTTAATGTCTGTTATTGTCAATTACAGTGTTAATGTTTGTTATTGTCAGTTACATTGTTAATGTTTGTTACTGTCAATTACATTGTTAATGTTTGTTATTGTCAATTACATTGTTAATGTTTGTTATTGTCAGCTGCATTGTTAATGTTTGTTATTGTCAATTACATTGTTAATGTTTGTTATTGTCAGTTACATTGTTAATGTTTGTTACTGTCAATTACATTGTTAATGTTTTTTATTGTCAATTACATTGTTAATGTTTGTTATTGTCAATTACATTGTTAATGTTTGTTATTGTCAATTACATTGTTAATGTTTGTTATTGTCAGCTGCATTGTTAATGTTTGTTATTGTCAGTTACATTGTTAATGTTTGTTATTGTCAGTTACATTGTTAATGTTTGTTACTGTCAGTTACATTGTTAATGTTTGTTATTGTCAGTTACATTGTTAATGTTTGTTATTGTCAGTTACATTGTTAATGTTTGTTACTGTCAGTTACATTGTTAATGTTTGTTACTCTCAATTACATTGTTAATGTTTGTTATTGTCAATTACGTTGTTAATGTTTGTTATTGTCAATTACATTGTTAATGTTTGTTATTGTCTGCTGCATTGTTAATGTTTGTTATTGTCAGCTGCATTGTTAATGTTTGTTATTGTCAATTACATTGTTAATGTTTGTTATTGTCAATTACATTGTTAATGTTTGTTATTGTCAATTACATTGTTAATGTTTGTTATTGTGAGCTGCATTGTTAATGTTTGTTATTGTCAATTACATTGTTAATGTTTGTTATTGTCAATTACATTGTTAATGTTTGTTATTGTCAATTACATTGTTAATGTTTGTTATTGTCAGCTGCATTGTTAATGTTTGTTATTGTCAATTACATTGTTAATGTTTGTTATTGTCAGCTGCATTGTTAATGTTTGTTATTGTCAATTACATTGTTAATGTTTGTTATTGTCCGTTACATTGTTAATGTTTGTTATTGTCAATTACATTGTTCATGTTTGTTATTGTCAATTACATTGTTAATGTTTGTTATTGTCAGCTGCATTGTTAATGTTTGTTATTGTCAGTTACATGGTTAATGTTTGTTATTGTCAGTTACATTGTTAATGTTTGTTATTGTCAATTACATTGTTAATGTTTGTCATTGTCAATTACATTGTTAATGTTTGTTATTGTCAGCTGCATTGTTAATGTGTGTTATTGTCAGTTACATTGTTAATGTTTGTTATTGTCAGTTACATTGTTAATGTTTGTTATTGTCAATTACATTGTTAATGTTTGTTACTGTCAGCTGCATTGTTAATGTTTGTTATTGTCAGCTGCATTGTTAATGTTTGTTATTGTCAATTACATTGTTAATGTTTGTTATTGTCAATTACATTGTTAATGTTTGTTATTGTCAATTACATTGTTAATGTTTGTTATTGTCAGCTGCATTGTTAATGTTTGTTATTGTCAGTTACATTGTTAATGTTTGTTATTGTCAATTACATTATTAATGTTTGTTATTGTCAATTACATTGTTAATGTTTGTTATTGTCAGTTACATTGTTAATGTTTGTTATTGTCAGCTGCATTGTTAATGTTTGTTATTGTCAATTACATTGTTAATGTTTGTTATTGTCAGCTGCATTGTTAATGTTTGTTATTGTCAGTTACATTGTTAATGTTTGTTATTGTCAGTTACATTGTTAATGTTTGTTATTGTCAGCTGCATTGTTAATGTTTGTTATTGTCAGCTGCATGGTTAATGTTTGTTATTGTCAATTACATTGTTAATGTTTGTTATTGTCAGCTGCATTGTTAATGTTTGTTATTGTCAGTTACATTGTTAATGTTTGTTATTGTCAGTTGCATTGTTAATGTTTGTTATTGTCAATTACATTGTTAATGTTTGTTATTGTCGATTAAATTGTTAATGTTTGTTATTGTCAGTTACATTGTTAATGTTTGTTATTGTGAGTTGCATTGTTAATGTTTGTTATTGTCAGCTGCATTGTTAATGTTTGTTATTGTCAGCTGCATTGTTAATGTTTGTTATTGTCAGCTGCATTGTTAATGTTTGTTATTGTCAGTAACATTGTTAATGTTTGTTATTGTCAGCTGCATTGTTAATGCTTGTGATTGTCAATTACATTGTTAATGTTTGTTATTGTCAGCTGCATTGTTAATGTTTGTTATTGTCAGTTACATTGTTTATGTTTGTTACTGTCAATTACATTGTTAATGTTTGTTATTGTCAGTTACATTGTTAATGTTTGTTATTGTCAGTTACATTGTTAATGTTTGTTATTGTCAGCTGCATTGTTAATGTTTATTATTGTCAATTACATTGTTAATGTTTGTTATTGTCAATTACATTGTTAATGTTTGTTATTGTCAGCTGCATTGTTAATGTTTGTTATTGTCAATTACATTGTTAATGTTTGTTATTGTCAGTTACATTGTTAATGTTTGTTACTGTCAGCTGCATTGTTAATGTTTGTTATTGTCAGCTGCATTGTTAATGTCTGTTATTGTCAATTACAGTGTTAATGTTTGTTATTGTCAGTTACATTGTTAATGTTTGTTACTGTCAATTACATTGTTAATGTTTGTTATTGTCAATTACATTGTTAATGTTTGTTATTGTCAGCTGCATTGTTAATGTTTGTTATTGTCAATTACATTGTTAATGTTTGTTATTGTCAGTTACATTGTTCATGTTTGTTACTGTCAATTACATTGTTAATGTTTGTTATTGTCAATTACATTGTTAATGTTTGTTATTGTCAATTACATTGTTAATGTTTGTTATTGTCAGCTGCATTGTTAATGTTTGTTATTGTCAGTTACATTGTTAATGTTTGTTATTGTCAGTTATGTTGTTAATGTTTGTTACTGTCAGTTACATTGTTAATGTTTGTTATTGTCAATTACATTGTTAATGTTTGTTATTGTCAATTACGTTGTTAATGTTTGTTATTGTCAATTACATTGTTAATGTTTGTTATTGTCAGCTGCATTGTTAATGTTTGTTATTGTCAGCTGCATTGTTAATGTTTGTTATTGTCAATTACATTGTTAATGTTTGTTATTGTCAATTACATTGTTAATGTTTGTTATTGTCAGCTGCATTGTTAATGTTTGTTATTGTCAATTACATTGTTAATGTTTGTTATTGTCAGCTGCATTGTTAATGTTTGTTATTGTCAGTTACATTGTTAATGTTTGTTATTGTCAGTTACATTGTTAATGTTTGTTATTGTCAATTACATTGTTAATGTTTGTCATTGTCAATTACATTGTTAATGTTTGTTATTGTCAGCTGCATTGTTAATGTTTGTTATTGTCAGTTACATTGTTAATGTTTGTTATTGTCAGTTACATTGTTAATGTTTGTTATTGTCAATTACATTGTTAATGTTTGTTTCTGTCAGCTGCATTGTTAATGTTTGTTATTGTCAGCTGCATTGTTAATGTTTGTTATTGTCAATTACATTGTTAATGTTTGTTATTGTCAATTACATTGTTAATGTTTGTTATTGTCAATTACATTGTTAATGTTTGTTATTGTCAGCTGCATTGTTAATGTTTGTTATTGTCAGTTACATTGTTAATGTTTGTTATTGTCAGTTACATTGTTAATGTTTGTTATTGTCAATTACATTGTTAATGTTTGTTATTGTCAATTACATTGTTAATGTTTGTTATTGTCAGCTGCATTGTTAATGTTTGTTATTGTCAGTTACATTGTTAATGTTTGTTATTGTCAGTTACATTGTTAATGTTTGTTATTGTCAGCTGCATTGTTAATGTTTGTTATTGTCAGTTACATTGTTAATGTTTGTTATTGTCAATTACATTGTTAATGTTTGTTATTGTCAGTTACATTGTTAATATTTGTTATTGTCAGTTACATTGTTAATGTTTGTTATTGTCAATTACATTGTTAATGTTTGTTATTGTCAATTACATTGTTAATGTTTGTTATTGTCAGCTGCATTGTTAATGTTTGTTATTGTCAGTTACATTGTTAATGTTTGTTATTGTCAGTTACATTGTTAATGTTTGTTATTGTCAGTTACATTGTTAATGTTTGTTATTGTCAGTTATATTGTTAATGTTTGTGATTGTCAGCTGCATTGTTAATGTTTGTTATTGTCAATTACATTGTTAATGTTTGTTATTGTCAGCTGCATTGTTAATGTTTGTTATTTTCAGTTACATTGTTAATGTTTGTTATTGTCAGTTACATTGTTAATGTTTGTTATTGTCAGTTGCATTGTTAATGTTTGTTATTGTCAGTTACATTGTTAATGTTTGTTATTGTCAGCTGCATTGTTAATGTTTGTTATTGTCAGCTGCATTGTTAATGTTTGTTATTGTCAGCTGCATTGTTAATGTTTGTTATTGTCAGTTACATTGTTAATGTTTGTTATTGTCAGCTGCATTGTTAATGTTTGTGATTGTCAGTTACATTGTTAATGTTTGTTATTGTCAGCTGCATTGTTAATGTTTGTTATTGTCAGTTACATTGTTTATGTTTGTTACTGTCAATTACATTGTTAATGTTTGTTATTGTCAGCTGCATTGTTAATGTTTGTTATTGTCAGTTACATTGTTTATGTTTGTTACTGTCAATTACATTGTTAATGTTTGCTATTGTCAATTACATTGTTAATGTTTGTTATTGTCAATTACATTGTTAATGTTTGTTATTGTCAGTTACATTGTTAATGTTTGTTATTGTCAGTTACATTGTTAATGTTTGTTACTGTCAATTACATTGTTAATGTTTGTTATTGTCAATTACATTGTTAATGTTTGTTATTGTCAGTTACATTGTTAATGTTTGTTATTGTCAGTTACATTGTTAATGTTTGTTATTGTCAGTTACATTGTTTATGTTTGTTACTGTCAATTACATTGTTAATGTTTGTTATTGTCAATTACATTGTTAATGTTTGTTATTGTCAATTACATTGTTAATGTTTGTTACTGTCAGTTACATTGTTAATGTTTGTTATTGTCAGCTGCATTGTTAATGTTTGTTATTGTCAATTACATTGTTAATGTTTGTTATTGTCAATTACATTGTTAATGTTTGTTATTGTCAGCTGCATTGTTAATGTATGTTATTGTCAGTTACATTGTTAATGTTTGTTATTGTCAGTTACATTGTTAATGTTTGTTACTGTCAGCTGCATTGTTAATGTTTGTTTTTGTCAGCTGCATTGTTAATGTTTGTTATTATCAATTACATTGTTAATGTTTGTTATTGTCAGTTACATTGTTAATGTTTGTTACTGTCAATTACATTGTTAATGTTTGTTATTGTCAATTACATTGTTAATGTTTGTTATTGTCAGCTGCATTGTTAATGTTTGTTATTGTCAATTACATTGTTAATGTTTGTTACTGTCAATTACATTGTTAATGTTTGTTATTGTCAATTACATTGTTAATGTTTGTTATTCTCAATTACATTGTTAATGTTTGTTATTGTCAGCTGCATTGTTAATGTTTGTTATTGTCAGTTACATTGTTAATGTTTGTTATTGTCAGTTACATTGTTAATGTTTGTTACTGTCAGTTACATTGTTAATGTTTGTTATTGTCAATTACATTGTTAATGTTTGTTATTGTCAATTATGTTGTTAATGTTTGTTATTGTCAATTACATTGTTAATGATTGTTATTGTCAGCTGCATTGTTAATGTTTGTTATTGTCAGCTGCATTGTTAATGTTTGTTATTGTCAATTACATTCTTAATGCTTGTTATTGTCAATTACATTGTTAATGTTTGTTATTGTCAATTACATTGTTAATGTTTGTTATTGTCAGCTGCATTGTTAATGTTTGTGATTGTCAATTACATTGTTAATGTTTGTTATTGTCAGCTGCATTGTTAATGTTTGTTATTGTCAGTTACATTGTTTATGTTTGTTACTGTCAATTACATTGTTAATGTTTGCTATTGTCAATTACATTGTTAATGTTTGTTATTGTCAATTACATTGTTAATGTTTGTTATTGTCAGTTACATTGTGAATGTTTGTTACTGTCAATTACATTGTTAATGTTTGTTATTGTCAATTACATTGTTAATGTTTGTTATTGTCAGTTACATTGTTAATGTTTGTTACTGTCAATTACATTGTTAATGTTTGTTATTGTCAATTACATTGTTAATGTTTGTTATTGTCAGCTGCATTGTTAATGTATGTTATTGTCAGTTACATTGTTAATGTTTGTTATTGTCAGTTACATTGTTAATGTTTGTTACTGTCAGCTGCATTGTTAATGTTTGTTTTTGTCAGCTGCATTGTTAATGTTTGTTATTATCAATTACATTGTTAATGTTTGTTATTGTCAGTTACATTGTTAATGTTTGTTACTGTCAATTACATTGTTAATGTTTGTTATTGTCAATTACATTGTTAATGTTTGTTATTGTCAGCTGCATTGTTAATGTTTGTTATTGTCAATTACATTGTTAATGTTTGTTACTGTCAATTACATTGTTAATGTTTGTTATTGTCAATTACATTGTTAATGTTTGTTATTCTCAATTACATTGTTAATGTTTGTTATTGTCAGCTGCATTGTTAATGTTTGTTATTGTCAGTTACATTGTTAATGTTTGTTATTGTCAGTTACATTGTTAATGTTTGTTACTGTCAGTTACATTGTTAATGTTTGTTATTGTCAATTACATTGTTAATGTTTGTTATTGTCAATTACGTTGTTAATGTTTGTTATTGTCAATTACATTGTTAATGATTGTTATTGTCAGCTGCATTGTTAATGTTTGTTATTGTCAGCTGCATTGATAATGTTTGTTATTGTCAATTACATTCTTAATGTTTGTTATTGTCAATTACATTGTTAATGTTTGTTATTGTCAGTTACATTGTTAATGTTTGTTATTGTCAGCTGCATTGTTAATGTTTGTTATTGTCAATTACATTGTTAATGTTTGTTATTGTCAATTACATTGTTAATGTTTGTTATTGTCAGCTGCATTGTTAATGTTTGTTATTGTCAATTACATTGTTAATGTTTGTTATTGTCAGCTGCATTGTTAATGTTTGTTATTGTCAATTACATTGTTAATGTTTGCTATTGTCAGTTACATTGTTAATGTTTGTTATTGTCAATTACATTGTTAATGTTTGTTATTGTCAATTACATTGTTAATGTTTGTTATTGTCAATTACATTGTTAATGTTTGTTATTGTCAGCTGCATTGTTAATGTTTGTTATTGTCAGTTACATTGTTAATTTTTGTTATTGCCAGTTACATTGTTAATGTTTGTTATTGTCAATTACATTGTTAATATTTGTTATTGTCAATTACATTGTTAATGTTTGTTATTGTCAGCTGCATTGTTAATGTTTGTTATTGTCAGTTACATTGTTAATGTTTGTTATTGTCAGTTACATTGTTAATGTTTGTTATTGTCAATTACATTGTTAATGTTTGTTACTGTCAGCTGCATTGTTAATGTTTGTTATTGTCAGCTGCATTGTTAATGTTTGTTATTGTCAATTACATTGTTAATGTTTGTTATTGTCAATTACATTGTTAATGTTTGTTATTGTCAATTACATTGTTAATGTTTGTTATTGTCAATTACATTGTTAATGTTTGTTATTGTCAGTTACATTGTTAATGTTTGTTATTGTCAGTTACATTGTTAATGTTTGTTATTGTCAGTTACATTGTTAATGTTTGTTATTGTCAATTACATTGTTAATGTTTGTTATTGTCAGCTGCATAGTTAATGTTTGTTATTGTCAGTTACATTGTTAATGTTTGTTATTGTCAGTTACATTGTTAATGTTTGTTATTGTCAATTGCATTGTTAATGTTTGTTATTGTCAGCTGCATTGTTAATGTGTGTTATTGTCAGTTACATTGTTAATGTTTGTTATTGTCAATTACATTGTTAATGTTTGTTATTGTCAGTTACATTGTTAATGTTTGTTATTGTCAGTTACATTGTTAATGTTTGTTATTGTCAATTACATTGTTAATGTTTGTTATTGTCAATTACATTGTTAATGTTTGTTATTGTCAGCTGCATTGTTAATGTTTGTTATTGTCAGTTACATTGTTAATGTTTGTTATTGTCAGTTACATTGTTAATGTTTGTTATTGTCAGTTATATTGTTAATGTTTGTGATTGTCAGCTGCATTGTTAATGTTTGTTATTGTCAATTACATTGTTAATGTTTGTTATTGTCAGCTGCATTGTTAATGTTTGTTATTGTCAGTTACATTGTTAATGTTTGTTATTGTCAGTTACATTGTTAATGTTTGTTATTGTCAGTTACATTGTTAATGTTTGTTATTGTCAATTACATTGTTAATGTTTGTTATTGTAAGTTGCATTGTTAATGTTTGTTATTGTCAATTACATTGTTAATGTTTGTTATTGTCAGTTGCATTGTTAATGTTTGTTATTGTCAGCTGCATTGTTAATGTTTGTTATTGTCAATTACATTGTTAATGTTTGTTATTGTCAATTACATTGTTAATGTTTGTTATTGTCAGCTGCATTGTTAATGTTTGTTATTGTCAGTTACATTGTTAATGTTTGTGATTGTCAATTACATTGTTAATGTTTGTTATTGTCAATTACATTGTTAATGTTTGTTATTGTCAGCTGCATTGTTAATGTTTGGTATTGTCTATTACATTGTTAATGTTTGTTATTGTCAATTACATTGTTAATGTTTGTTATTGTCAATTACATTGTTAATGTTTGTGATTGTCAGCTGCATTGTTAATGTTTGTTATTGTCAATTACATTGTTAATGTTTGTTATTGTCAATTACATTGTTAATGTTTGTTATTGTCAATTACATTGTTAATGTTTGTGATAGTCAGTTTCATTGTTAATGTTTGTGATTGTCAGTTGCATTGTTAATGTTTGTGATTGTCAATTACATTGTTAATGTTTGTTATTGTCAATTACATTGTTAATGTTTGTTATTGTCAATTACATTGTTAATGTTTGTTATTGTCAGCTGCATTGTTAATGTTTGTTATTGTCAGTTACATTGTTAATGTTTGTTATTGTCAATTACATTGTTAATGTTTGTTATTGTCAGCTGCATTGTTAATGTTTGTTATTGTCAATTACATTGTTAATGTTTGTTATTGTCAGTTACATTGTTAATGTTTGTTATTGTCAATTACATTGTTAATGTTTGTTATTGTCAATTACATTGTTAATGTTTGTTATTGTCAATTACATTGTTAATGTTTGTTATTGTCAGCTGCATTGTTAATGTTTGTTATTGTCAGTTACATTGTTAATGTTTGTTATTGTCAGTTACATTGTTAATGTTTGTTATTGTCAATTGCATTGTTAATGTTTGTTATTGTCAATTACATTGTTAATGTTTGTTATTGTCAGCTGCATTGTTAATGTTTGTTATTGTCAGTTACATTGTTAATGTTTGTTATTGTCAGTTACATTGTTAATGTTTGTTATTGTCAATTACATTGTTAATGTTTGTTACTGTCAGCTGCATTGTTAATGTTTGTTATTGTCAGCTGCATTGTTAATGTTTGTTATTGTCAATTACATTGTTAATGTTTGTTATTGTCAATTACATTGTTAATGTTTGTTATTGTCAATTACATTGTTAATGTTTGTTATTGTCAATTACATTGTTAATGTTTGTTATTGTCAGCTGCATTGTTAATGTTTGTTATTGTCAGTTACATTGTTAATGTTTGTTATTGTCAGTTACATTGTTAATGTTTGTTATTGTCAGTTACATTGTTAATGTTTGTTATTGTCAATTACATTGTTAATGTTTGTTATTGTCAATTACATTGTTAATGTTTGTTATTGTCAGCTGCATTGTTAATGTTTGTTATTGTCAGTTACATTGTTAATGTTTGTTATTGTCAATTACATTGTTAATGTTTGTTATTGTCAGCTGCATTGTTAATGTTTGTTATTGTCAGTTACATTGTTAATGTTTGTTATTGTCAATTACATTGTTAATGTTTGTTATTGTCAGTTACATTGTTAATGTTTGTTATTGTCAGTTACATTGTTAATGTTTGTTATTGTCAATTACATTGTTAATGTTTGTTATTGTCAATTACATTGTTAATGTTTGTTATTGTCAGCTGCATTGTTAATGTTTGTTATTGTCAGTTACATTGTTAATGTTTGTTATTGTCAGTTACATTGTTAATGTTTGTTATTGTCAGTTATATTGTTAATGTTTGTGATTGTCAGCTGCATTGTTAATGTTTGTTATTGTCAATTACATTGTTAATGTTTGTTATTGTCAGCTGCATTGTTAATGTTTGTTATTGTCAGTTACATTGTTAATGTGTGTTATTGTCAGTTACATTGTTAATGTTTGTTATTGTCAATTACATTGTTAATGTTTGTTATTGTCAGTTGCATTGTTAATGTTTGTTATTGTCAATTACATTGTTAATGTTTGTTATTGTCAGTTGCATTGTTAATGTTTGTTATTGTCAGCTGCATTGTTAATGTTTGTTATTGTCAATTACATTGTTTATGTTTGTTATTGTCAATTACATTGTTAATGTTTGTTATTGTCAGCTGCATTGTTAATGTTTGTTATTGTCAGTTACATTGTTAATGTTTGTGATTGTCAATTACATTGTTAATGTTTGTTATTGTCAATTACATTGTTAATGTTTGTTATTGTCAGCTGCATTGTTAATGTTTGGTATTGTCTATTACATTGTTAATGTTTGTTATTGTCAATTACATTGTTAATGTTTGTTATTGTCAATTACATTGTTAATGTTTGTTATTGTCAATTACATTGTTAATGTTTGTTATTGTCAATTACATTGTTAATGTTTGTTATTGTCAATTACATTGTTAATGTTTGTGATTGTCAGCTGCATTGTTAATGTTTGTTATTGTCAATTACATTGTTAATGTTTGTTATTGTCAATTACATTGTTAATGTTTGTTATTGTCAATTACATTGTTAATGTTTGTGATAGTCAGTTTCATTGTTAATGTTTGTGATTGTCAGTTGCATTGTTAATGTTTGTGATTGTCAATTACATTGTTAATGATTGTTATTGTCAATTACATTGTTAATGTTTGTGATTGTCAGCTGCATTGTTAATGTTTGTTATTGTCAATTACATTGTTAATGTTTGTTATTGTCAGTTGCATTGTTAATGTTTGTTATTGTCAATTACATTGTTAATGTTTGTTATTGTCAATTACATTGTTAATGTTTGTTATTGTCAGTTGCATTGTTAATGTTTGTTATTGTCAGCTGCATTGTTAATGTTTGTTATTGTCAGTTACATTGTTAATGTTTGTTATTGTCAATTACATTGTTAATGTTTGTTATTGTCAATTACATTGTTAATGTTTGTTATTGTCAGCTGCATTGTTAATGTTTGTTATTGTCAGCTGCATTGTTAATGTTTGTTATTGTCAATTACATTGTTAATGTTTGTTATTGTCAGTTACATTGTTAATGTTTGTTACTGTCAGTTGCATTGTTAATGTTTGTTATTGTCAATTACATTGTTAATGTTTGTTATTGTCAATTACATTGTTAATGTTTGTTATTGTCAATTACATTGTTAATGTTTGTGATTGTCAGTTGCATTGTTAATGTTTGTTATTGTCAATTACATTGTTAATGTTTGTTATTGTCAATGACATTGTTAATGTTTGTGATTGTCAGTTGCATTGTTAATGTTTGTTATTGTCAATTACATTGTTAATGTTTGTTATTGTCAATTACATTGTTAATGTTTGTGATAGTCAGTTTCATTGTTAATGTTTGTGATTGTCAGTTGCATTGTTAATGTTTGTGATTGTCAATTACATTGTTAATGTTTGTCATTGTCAATTACATTGTTAATGTTTGTGATTGTCAGCTGCATTGTTAATGTTTGTTATTGTCAATTACATTGTTAATGTTTGTTATTGTCAATTACTTTGTTAATGTTTGTTATTGTCAATTACATTGTTAATGTTTGTGATTGTCAGTTGCATTGTTAATGTTTGTTATTGTCAATTACATTGTTAATGTTTGTTATTGTCAATGACATTGTTAATGTTTGTGATTGTCAGTTGCATTGTTAATGTTTGTTATTGTCAGTTACATTGTTAATGTTTGTTATTGTCAATTACATTGTTAATGTTTGTTATTGTCAATTACATTGTTAATGTTTGTGACAGTCAGTTTCATTGTTAATGTTTGTGATTGTCAGTTGCATTGTTAATGTTTGTGATTGTCAATTACATTGTTAATGTTTGTCATTGTCAATTACATTGTTAATGTTTGTGATTGTCAGCTGCATTGTTAATGTTTGTTATTGTCAATTACATTGTTAATGTTTGTTATTGTCAATTACTTTGTTAATGTTTGTTATTGTCAATTACATTGTTAATGTTTGTGATTGTCAGTTGCATTGTTAATGTTTGTTATTGTCAATTACATTGTTAATGTTTGTTATTGTCAATTACATTGTTAATGTTTGTTATTGTCAGTTACATTGTTAATGTTTGTTATTGTCAGCTGCATTGTTAATGTTTGTTATTGTCAGTTACATTGTTAATGTTTGTTATTGTCAATTACATTGTTAATGTTTGTTATTGTCAATTACATTGTTAATGTTTGTTATTGTCAGTTACATTGTTAATGTTTGTTATTGTCAATTACATTGTTAATGTTTGTTATTGTCAATTACATTGTTAATGTTTGTTATTGTCAATTACATTGTTAATGTTTGTGATTGTCAGTTGCATTGTTAATGTTTGTTATTGTCAATTACATTGTTAATGTTTGTTATTGTCAATGACATTGTTAATGTTTGTTATTGTCAATTACATTGTTAATGTTTGTTATTGTCAATTACATTGTTAATGTTTGTTATTGTCAGTTACATTGTTAATGTTTGTTACTGTCAGTTGCATTGTTAATGTTTGTTATTGTCAATTACATTGTTAATGTTTGTTATTGTCAATTACATTGTTAATGTTTGTTATTGTCAATTACATTGTTAATGTTTGTTATTGTCAATTACATTGTTAATGTTTGTTATTGTCAGTTACATTGTTAATGTTTGTTACTGTCAGTTGCATTGTTAATGTTTGTTATTGTCAATTACATTGTTAATGTTTGTTATTGTCAATTACATTGTTAATGTTTGTGATTGTCAGTTGCATTGTTAATGTTTGTTATTGTCAATTACATTGTTAATGTTTGTTATTGTCAGTTGCATTGTTAATGTTTGTTATTGTCAGCTGCATTGTTAATGTTTGTTATTGTCAATTACATTGTTTATGTTTGTTATTGTCAATTACATTGTTAATGTTTGTTATTGTCAGCTGCATTGTTAATGTTTGTTATTGTCAGTTACATTGTTAATGTTTGTGATTGTCAATTACATTGTTAATGTTTGTTATTGTCAATTACATTGTTAATGTTTGTTATTGTCAGCTGCATTGTTAATGTTTGGTATTGTCTATTACATTGTTAATGTTTGTTATTGTCAATTACATTGTTAATGTTTGTTATTGTCAATTACATTGTTAATGTTTGTTATTGTCAATTACATTGTTAATGTTTGTGATTGTCAGCTGCATTGTTAATGTTTGTTATTGTCAATTACATTGTTAATGTTTGTTATTGTCAATTACATTGTTAATGTTTGTTATTGTCAATTACATTGTTAATGTTTGTGATAGTCAGTTTCATTGTTAATGTTTGTGATTGTCAGTTGCATTGTTAATGTTTGTGATTGTCAATTACATTGTTAATGTTTGTTATTGTCAATTACATTGTTAATGTTTGTGATTGTCAGCTGCATTGTTAATGTTTGTTATTGTCAATTACATTGTTAATGTTTGTTATTGTCAATTACATTGTTAATGTTTGTTATTGTCAATTACATTGTTAATGTTTGTGATTGTCAGTTGCATTGTTAATGTTTGTTATTGTCAATTACATTGTTAATGTTTGTTATTGTCAATTACATTGTTAATGTTTGTTATTGTCAGTTACATTGTTAATGTTTGTTATTGTCAGCTGCATTGTTAATGTTTGTTATTGTCAGTTACATTGTTAATGTTTGTTATTGTCAATTACATTGTTAATGTTTGTTATTGTCAATTACATTGTTAATGTTTGTTATTGTCAATTACATTGTTAATGTTTGTTATTGTCAGCTGCATTGTTAATGTTTGTTATTGTCAATTACATTGTTAATGTTTGTTATTGTCAATTACATTGTTAATGTTTGTTATTGTCAGTTACATTGTTAATGTTTGTTACTGTCAGTTGCATTGTTAATGTTTGTTATTGTCAATTACATTGTTAATGTTTGTTATTGTCAATTACATTGTTAATGTTTGTTATTGTCAATTACATTGTTAATGTTTGTGATTGTCAGTTGCATTGTTAATGTTTGTTATTGTCAATTACATTGTTAATGTTTGTTATTGTCAATGACATTGTTAATGTTTGTGATTGTCAGTTGCATTGTTAATGTTTGTTATTGTCAGTTACATTGTTAATGTTTGTTATTGTCAATTACATTGTTAATGTTTGTTATTGTCAATTACATTGTTAATGTTTGTGATAGTCAGTTTCATTGTTAATGTTTGTGATTGTCAGTTGCATTGTTAATGTTTGTGATTGTCAATTACATTGTTAATGTTTGTCATTGTCAATTACATTGTTAATGTTTGTGATTGTCAGCTGCATTGTTAATGTTTGTTATTGTCAATTACATTGTTAATGTTTGTTATTGTCAATTACTTTGTTAATGTTTGTTATTGTCAATTACATTGTTAATGTTTGTGATTGTCAGTTGCATTGTTAATGTTTGTTATTGTCAATTACATTGTTAATGTTTGTTATTGTCAATGACATTGTTAATGTTTGTGATTGTCAGTTGCATTGTTAATGTTTGTTATTGTCAGTTACATTGTTAATGTTTGTTATTGTCAATTACATTGTTAATGTTTGTTATTGTCAATTACATTGTTAATGTTTGTGATAGTCAGTTTCATTGTTAATGTTTGTGATTGTCAGTTGCATTGTTAATGTTTGTGATTGTCAATTACATTGTTAATGTTTGTCATTGTCAATTACATTGTTAATGTTTGTGATTGTCAGCTGCATTGTTAATGTTTGTTATTGTCAATTACATTGTTAATGTTTGTTATTGTCAATTACTTTGTTAATGTTTGTTATTGTCAAATACATTGTTAATGTTTGTGATTGTCAGTTGCATTGTTAATGTTTGTTATTGTCAATTACATTGTTAATGTTTGTTATTGTCAATTACATTGTTAATGTTTGTTATTGTCAGTTACATTGTTAATGTTTGTTATTGTCAGCTGCATTGTTAATGTTTGTTATTGTCAGTTACATTGTTAATGTTTGTTATTGTCAATTACATTGTTAATGTTTGTTATTGTCAATTACATTGTTAATGTTTGTTATTGTCAGTTACATTGTTAATGTTTGTTATTGTCAATTACATTGTTAATGTTTGTTATTGTCAATTACATTGTTAATGTTTGTTATTGTCAATTACATTGTTAATGTTTGTGATTGTCAGTTGCATTGTTAATGTTTGTTATTGTCAATTACATTGTTAATGTTTGTTATTGTCAATGACATTGTTAATGTTTGTTATTGTCAATTACATTGTTAATGTTTGTTATTGTCAATTACATTGTTAATGTTTGTTATTGTCAGTTACATTGTTAATGTTTGTTACTGTCAGTTGCATTGTTAATGTTTGTTATTGTCAATTACATTGTTAATGTTTGTTATTGTCAATTACATTGTTAATGTTTGTTATTGTCAATTACATTGTTAATGTTTGTTATTGTCAATTACATTGTTAATGTTTGTTATTGTCAGTTACATTGTTAATGTTTGTTACTGTCAGTTGCATTGTTAATGTTTGTTATTGTCAATTACATTGTTAATGTTTGTTATTGTCAATTACATTGTTAATGTTTGTTATTGTCAATTACATTGTTAATGTTTGTGATTGTCAGTTGCATTGTTAATGTTTGTTATTGTCAATTACATTGTTAATGTTTGTTATTGTCAGTTGCATTGTTAATGTTTGTTATTGTCAGCTGCATTGTTAATGTTTGTTATTGTCAATTACATTGTTTATGTTTGTTATTGTCAATTACATTGTTAATGTTTGTTATTGTCAGCTGCATTGTTAATGTTTGTTATTGTCAGTTACATTGTTAATGTTTGTGATTGTCAATTACATTGTTAATGTTTGTTATTGTCAATTACATTGTTAATGTTTGTTATTGTCAGCTGCATTGTTAATGTTTGGTATTGTCTATTACATTGTTAATGTTTGTTATTGTCAATTACATTGTTAATGTTTGTTATTGTCAATTACATTGTTAATGTTTGTTATTGTCAATTACATTGTTAATGTTTGTTATTGTCAATTACATTGTTAATGTTTGTGATTGTCAGCTGCATTGTTAATGTTTGTTATTGTCAATTACATTGTTAATGTTTGTTATTGTCAATTACATTGTTAATGTTTGTTATTGTCAATTACATTGTTAATGTTTGTGATAGTCAGTTTCATTGTTAATGTTTGTGATTGTCAGTTGCATTGTTAATGTTTGTGATTGTCAATTACATTGTTAATGTTTGTTATTGTCAATTACATTGTTAATGTTTGTGATTGTCAGCTGCATTGTTAATGTTTGTTATTGTCAATTACATTGTTAATGTTTGTTATTGTCAATTACATTGTT
Organism: Scyliorhinus torazame; assembly: GCF_047496885.1. NCBI lineage: Eukaryota > Metazoa > Chordata > Chondrichthyes > Carcharhiniformes > Scyliorhinidae > Scyliorhinus > Scyliorhinus torazame. The sequence goes on from NW_027308235.1 coordinate 35,458, forward strand.
AATGTTTGTTATTGTCAATTACATTGTTAATGTTTGTGATTGTCAGTTGCATTGTTAATGTTTGTTATTGTCAATTACATTGTTAATGTTTGTTATTGTCAATTACATTGTTAATGTTTGTTATTGTCAGTTACATTGTTAATGTTTGTTATTGTCAGCTGCATTGTTAATGTTTGTTATTGTCAGTTACATTGTTAATGTTTGTTATTGTCAGTTACATTGTTAATGTTTGTTATCGTCAATTACATTGTTAATGTTTGTTATTGTCAATTACATTGTTAATGTTTGTTATTGTCAATTACATTGTTAATGTTTGTTATTGTCAGCTGCATTGTTAATGTTTGTTATTGTCAATTACATTGTTAATGTTTGTTATTGTCAATTACATTGTTAATGTTTGTTATTGTCAGTTACATTGTTAATGTTTGTTACTGTCAGTTGCATTGTTAATGTTTGTTATTGTCAATTACATTGTTAATGTTTGTTATTGTCAATTACATTGTTAATGTTTGTTATTGTCAATTACATTGTTAATGTTTGTGATTGTCAGTTGCATTGTTAATGTTTGTTATTGTCAATTACATTGTTAATGTTTGTTATTGTCAATGACATTGTTAATGTTTGTGATTGTCAGTTGCATTGTTAATGTTTGTTATTGTCAGTTACATTGTTAATGTTTGTTATTGTCAATTACATTGTTAATGTTTGTTATTGTCAATTACATTGTTAATGTTTGTGATAGTCAGTTTCATTGTTAATGTTTGTGATTGTCAGTTGCATTGTTAATGTTTGTGATTGTCAATTACATTGTTAATGTTTGTCATTGTCAATTACATTGTTAATGTTTGTGATTGTCAGCTGCATTGTTAATGTTTGTTATTGTCAATTACATTGTTAATGTTTGTTATTGTCAATTACTTTGTTAATGTTTGTTATTGTCAATTACATTGTTAATGTTTGTGATTGTCAGTTGCATTGTTAATGTTTGTTATTGTCAATTACATTGTTAATGTTTGTTATTGTCAATTACATTGTTAATGTTTGTTATTGTCAGTTACATTGTTAATGTTTGTTATTGTCAGCTGCATTGTTAATGTTTGTTATTGTCAGTTACATTGTTAATGTTTGTTATTGTCAATTACATTGTTAATGTTTGTTATTGTCAATTACATTGTTAATGTTTGTTATTGTCAGTTACATTGTTAATGTTTGTTACTGTCAGTTGCATTGTTAATGTTTGTTATTGTCAATTACATTGTTAATGTTTGTTATTGTCAATTACATTGTTAATGTTTGTTATTGTCAATTACATTGTTAATGTTTGTGATTGTCAGTTGCATTGTTAATGTTTGTTATTGTCAATTACATTGTTAATGTTTGTTATTGTCAATGACATTGTTAATGTTTGTGATTGTCAGTTGCATTGTTAATGTTTGTTATTGTCAGTTACATTGTTAATGTTTGTTATTGTCAATTACATTGTTAATGTTTGTGATTGTCAGTTGCATTGTTAATGTTTCTTCTTGTCAATTACATTGTTAATGTTTGTGATAGTCAATTACATTCTTAATGTTTGTTATTGTCAATTACATTGTTAATGTTTGTTATTGTCAATTACATTGTTAATGTTTGTGATTGTCAGTTGCATTGTTAATGTTTGTTATTGTCAGTTACATTGTTAATGTTTGTTATTGTCAATTACATTGTTAATGTTTGTGATTGTCAGCTGCATTGTTCATGTTTGTTATTGTCAATTACATTGTTAATGTTTGTTATTGTCAGTTACATTGTTAATGTATGTTATTGTCAATTACATTGTTAATGTTTGTTATTGTCAATTACATTGTTAATGTTTGTGATTGTCAGTTACATTGTTAATGTTTGTTATTGTCAATTACATTGTTAATGTTTGTTATTGTCAATTACATTGTTAATGTTTGTTATTGTCAATTACATTGTTAATGTTTGTTATTTTCAGTTGCATTGTTAATGTTTGTTATTGTCAGCTGCATTGTTAATGTTTGTTATTGTCAATTACATTGTTAATGTTTGTTATTGTCAGTTACATTGTTAATGTTTGTTATTGTCAATTACATTGTTAATGTTTGTTATTGTCAGTTGCATTGTTAATGTTTGTTATTGTCAGCTGCATTGTTAATGTTTGTTATTGTCGATTACATTGTTAATGTTTGTTATTGTCAGTTACATTGTTAATGTTTGTTATTGTCGATTACATTGTTAATGTTTGTTATTGTCAGTTACATTGTTAATGTTTGTTATTGTCGATTACATTGTTAATGTTTGTTATTGTCAGTTACATTGTTAATGTTTGTTATTGTCAGTTGCATTGTTAATGTTTGTTATTGTCAGCTGCATTGTTAATGTTTGTTATTATCAATTACATTGTTAATGTTTGTTATTGTCAGCTGCATTGTTAATGTTTGTTATTGTCAGTTACATTGTTAATGTTTGTTATTGTCAATTACATTGTTAATGTTTGTTATTGTCAATTACATTGTTAATGTTTGTTATTTTCAGTTGCATTGTTAATGTTTGTTATTGTCAGCTGCATTGTTAATGTTTGTTATTGTCAATCACATTGTTAATGTTTGTTATTGTCAGTTACATTGTTAATGTTTGTTATTGTCAATTACATTGTTAATGTTTGTTATTGTCAGTTGCATTGTTAATGTTTGTTATTGTCAGCTGCATTGTTAATGTTTGTTATTGTCGATTACATTGTTAATGTTTGTTATTGTCAGTTACATTGTTAATGTTTGTCATTGTCAATTACATTGTTAATGTTTGTGATTGTCAGCTGCATTGTTAATGTTTGTTATTGTCAATTACTTTGTTAATGTTTGTTATTGTCAATTACATTGTTAATGTTTGTGATTGTCAGTTGCATTGTTAATGTTTGTTATTGTCAATTACATTGTTAATGTTTGTTATTGTCAATTACATTGTTAATGTTTGTTATTGTCAGTTACATTGTTAATGTTTGTTATTGTCAGCTGCATTGTTAATGTTTGTTATTGTCAGTTACATTGTTAATGTTTGTTATTGTCAATTACATTGTTAATGTTTGTTATTGTCAGTTACATTGTTAATGTTTGTTATTGTCAATTACATTGTTAATGTTTGTTATTGTCAATTACATTGTTAATGTTTGTTATTGTCAATTACATTGTTAATGTTTGTGATTGTCAGTTGCATTGTTAATGTTTGTTATTGTCAATTACATTGTTAATGTTTGTTATTGTCAATGACATTGTTAATGTTTGTTATTGTCAATTACATTGTTAATGTTTGTTATTGTCAATTACATTGTTAATGTTTGTTATTGTCAGTTACATTGTTAATGTTTGTTACTGTCAGTTGCATTGTTAATGTTTGTTATTGTCAATTACATTGTTAATGTTTGTTATTGTCAATTACATTGTTAATGTTTGTTATTGTCAATTACATTGTTAATGTTTGTTATTGTCAGTTACATTGTTAATGTTTGTTATTGTCAATTACATTGTTAATGTTTGTTATTGTCAATTACATTGTTAATGTTTGTTATTGTCAATTACATTGTTAATGTTTGTGATTGTCAGTTGCATTGTTAATGTTTGTTATTGTCAATTACATTGTTAATGTTTGTTATTGTCAGTTGCATTGTTAATGTTTGTTATTGTCAGCTGCATTGTTAATGTTTGTTATTGTCAATTACATTGTTTATGTTTGTTATTGTCAATTACATTGTTAATGTTTGTTATTGTCAGCTGCATTGTTAATGTTTGTTATTGTCAGTTACATTGTTAATGTTTGTGATTGTCAATTACATTGTTAATGTTTGTTATTGTCAATTACATTGTTAATGTTTGTTATTGTCAGCTGCATTGTTAATGTTTGGTATTGTCTATTACATTGTTAATGTTTGTTATTGTCAATTACATTGTTAATGTTTGTTATTGTCAATTACATTGTTAATGTTTGTTATTGTCAATTACATTGTTAATGTTTGTTATTGTCAATTACATTGTTAATGTTTGTGATTGTCAGCTGCATTGTTAATGTTTGTTATTGTCAATTACATTGTTAATGTTTGTTATTGTCAATTACATTGTTAATGTTTGTTATTGTCAATTACATTGTTAATGTTTGTGATAGTCAGTTTCATTGTTAATGTTTGTGATTGTCAGTTGCATTGTTAATGTTTGTGATTGTCAATTACATTGTTAATGTTTGTTATTGTCAATTACATTGTTAATGTTTGTGATTGTCAGCTGCATTGTTAATGTTTGTTATTGTCAATTACATTGTTAATGTTTGTTATTGTCAATTACATTGTTAATGTTTGTTATTGTCAATTACATTGTTAATGTTTGTGATTGTCAGTTGCATTGTTAATGTTTGTTATTGTCAATTACATTGTTAATGTTTGTTATTGTCAATTACATTGTTAATGTTTGTTATTGTCAATTACATTGTTAATGTTTGTTATTGTCAGTTACATTGTTAATGTTTGTTACTGTCAGTTGCATTGTTAATGTTTGTTATTGTCAATTACATTGTTAATGTTTGTTATTGTCAATTACATTGTTAATGTTTGTTATTGTCAATGACATTGTTAATGTTTGTGATTGTCAGTTGCATTGTTAATGTTTGTTATTGTCAGTTACATTGTTAATGTTTGTTATTGTCAATTACATTGTTAATGTTTGTTATTGTCAATTACATTGTTAATGTTTGTGATAGTCAGTTTCATTGTTAATGTTTGTGATTGTCAGTTGCATTGTTAATGTTTGTGATTGTCAATTACATTGTTAATGTTTGTCATTGTCAATTACATTGTTAATGTTTGTGATTGTCAGCTGCATTGTTAATGTTTGTTATTGTCAATTACATTGTTAATGTTAGTTATTGTCAATTACTTTGTTAATGTTTGTTATTGTCAATTACATTGTTAATGTTTGTGATTGTCAGTTGCATTGTTAATGTTTGTTATTGTCAATTACATTGTTAATGTTTGTTATTGTCAATTACATTGTTAATGTTTGTTATTGTCAGTTACATTGTTAATGTTTGTTATTGTCAGCTGCATTGTTAATGTTTGTTATTGTCAGTTACATTGTTAATGTTTGTTATTGTCAATTACATTGTTAATGTTTGTTATTGTCAATTACATTGTTAATGTTTGTTATTGTCAATTACATTGTTAATGTTTGTTATTGTCAGTTACATTGTTAATGTTTGTTACTGTCAGTTGCATTGTTAATGTTTGTTATTGTCAATTACATTGTTAATGTTTGTTATTGTCAATTACATTGTTAATGTTTGTTATTGTCAATTACATTGTTAATGTTTGTGATTGTCAGTTGCATTGTTAATGTTTGTTATTGTCAATTACATTGTTAATGTTTGTTATTGTCAATGACATTGTTAATGTTTGTGATTGTCAGTTGCATTGTTAATGTTTGTTATTGTCAGTTACATTGTTAATGTTTGTTATTGTCAATTACATTGTTAATGTTTGTGATTGTCAGTTGCATTGTTAATGTTTGTTCTTGTCAATTACATTGTTAATGTTTGTGATAGTCAATTACATTCTTAATGTTTGTTATTGTCAATTACATTGTTAATGTTTGTTATTGTCGATTACATTGTTAATGTTTGTTATTGTCAGTTACCTTGTTAATGTTTGTTATTGTCGATTACATTGTTAATGTTTGTTATTGTCAGTTACATTGTTAATGTTTGTTATTGTCAGTTGCATTGTTAATGTTTGTTATTGTCAGCTGCATTGTTAATGTTTGTTATTGTCAATTACATTGTTAATGTTTGTTATTGTCAATTACATTGTTAATGTTTGTGATTGTCAGTTGCATTGTTAATGTTTGTTATTGTCAGTTACATTGTTAATGTTTGTTATTGTCAATTACATTGTTAATGTTTGTGATTGTCAGCTGCATTGTTCATGTTTGTTATTGTCAATTACATTGTTAATGTTTGTTATTGTCAGTTACATTGTTAATGTCTGTTATTGTCAATTACATTGTTAATGTTTGTTATTGTCAATTACATTGTTAATGTTTGTGATTGTCAGTTACATTGTTAATGTTTGTTATTGTCAATTACATTGTTAATGTTTGTTATTGTCAATTACATTGTTAATGTTTGTTATTGTCAATTACATTGTTAATGTTTGTTATTTTCAGTTGCATTGTTAATGTTTGTTATTGTCAGCTGCATTGTTAATGTTTGTTATTGTCAATTACATTGTTAATGTTTGTTATTGTCAGTTACATTGTTAATGTTTGTTATTGTCAATTACATTGTTAATGTTTGTTATTGTCAGTTGCATTGTTAATGTTTGTTATTGTCAGCTGCATTGTTAATGTTTGTTATTGTCGATTACATTGTTAATGTTTGTTATTGTCAGTTACATTGTTAATGTTTGTTATTGTCGATTACATTGTTAATGTTTGTTATTGTCAGTTACATTGTTAATGTTTGTTATTGTCGATTACATTGTTAATGTTTGTTATTGTCAGTTACATTGTTAATGTTTGTTATTGTCAGTTGCATTGTTAATGTTTGTTATTGTCAGCTGCATTGTTAATGTTTGTTATTATCAATTACATTGTTAATGTTTGTTATTGTCAGCTGCATTGTTAATGTTTGTTATTGTCAGTTACATTGTTAATGTTTGTTATTGTCAATTACATTGTTAATGTTTGTTATTGTCAATTACATTGTTAATGTTTGTTACTGTCAATTACATTGTTAATGTTTGTTATTGTCAATTACATTGTTAATGTTTGTTATTGTCAATTACATTGTTAATGTTTGTTACTGTCAATTACATTGTTAATGTTTGTTATTGTCAGTTACATTGTTAATGTTTGTTATTGTCAATTACATTGTTAATGTTTGTTATTGTCAATTACATTGTTAATGTTTGTTATTTTCAGTTGCATTGTTAATGTTTGTTATTGTCAGCTGCATTGTTAATGTTTGTTATTGTCAATCACATTGTTAATGTTTGTTATTGTCAGTTACATTGTTAATGTTTGTTATTGTCAATTACATTGTTAATGTATGTTATTGTCAGTTGCATTGTTAATGTTTGTTATTGTCAGCTGCATTGTTAATGTTTGTTATTGTCGATTACATTGTTAATGTTTGTTATTGTCAGTTACATTGTTAATGTATGTTATTGTCGATTACATTGTTAATGTTTGTTATTGTCAGTTACATTGTTAATGTTTGTTATTGTCGATTACATTGTTAATGTTTGTTATTGTCAGTTACATTGTTAATGTTTGTTATTGTCAGTTGCATTGTTAATGTTTGTTATTGTCAGCTGCATTGTTAATGTTTGTTATTATCAATTACATTGTTAATGTTTGTTATTGTCAGCTGCATTGTTAATGTTTGTTATTGTCAGTTACATTGTTTATGTTTGTTATTGTCAATTACATTGTTAATGTTTGTTATTGTCATCTGCATTGTTAATGTTTGTTATTGTCAGCTGCATTGTTAATGTTTGTTATTGTCAATTACATTGTTAATGTTTGTTATTGTCAATTACATTGTTAATGTTTGTTATTGTCAATTACATTGTTAATGTTTGTTATTGTCAGCTGCATTGTTAATGTTTGTTATTGTCAATTACATTGTTAATGTTTGTTATTGTCAATTACATTGTTAATGTTTGTTATTGTCAGCTGCATTGTTAATCTTTGGTATTGTCTATTACATTGTTAATGTTTGTTATTGTCAATTACATTGTTAATGTTTGTTATTGTCAATAACATTGTTAAAGTTTGTTATTGTCAATTACATTGTTAATGTTTGTTATTGTCAATTACATTGTTAATGTTTGTGATTGTCAGCTGCATTGTTAATGTTTGTTATTGTCAATTACATTGTTAATGTTTGTTATTGTCAATTACATTGTTAATGTTTGTTATTGTCAATTACATTGTTAATGTTTGTGATAGTCCGTTTCATTGTTAATGTTTGTGATTGTCAGTTGCATTGTTAATGTTTGTGATTGTCAATTACATTGTTAATGTTTGTTATTGTCAATTACATTGTTAATGTTTGTGATTGTCAGCTGCATTGTTAATGTTTGTTATTGTCAATTACATTGTTAATGTTTGTTATTGTCAATTACATTGTTAATGTTTGTTATTGTCAATTACATTGTTAATGTTTGTGATTGTCAGTTGCATTGTTAATGTTTGTTATTGTCAATTACATTGTTAATGTTTGTTATTGTCAGTTACATTGTTAATGTTTGTTATTGTCAGCTGCATTGTTAATGTTTGTTATTGTCAGTTACATTGTTAATGTTTGTTATTGTCAATTACATTGTTAATGTTTGTTATTGTCAATTACATTGTTAATGTTTGTTATTGTCAATTACATTGTTAATGTTTGTTATTGTCAGCTGCATTGTTAATGTTTGTTATTGTCAATTACATTGTTAATGTTTGTTATTGTCAATTACATTGTTAATGTTTGTTATTATCAGTTACATTGTTAATGTTTGTTACTGTCAGTTGCATTGTTAATGTTTGTTATTGTCAATTACATTGTTAATGTTTGTAATTGTCAATTACATTTTTAATGTTTGTTATTGTCAATTACATTGTTAATGTTTGTGATTGTCAGTTGCATTGTTAATGTTTGTTATTGTCAATTACATTGTTAATGTTTGTTATTGTCAATGACATTCTTAATGTTTGTGATTGTCAGTTGCATTGTTAATGTTTGTTATTGTCAGTTACATTGTTAATGTTTGTTATTGTCAATTACATTGTTAATGTTTGTGATTGTCAGTTGCATTGTTAATGTTTGTTATTGTCAATTACATTGTTAATGTTTGTGATAGTCAATTACATTCTTAATGTTTGTTATTGTCAATTACATTGTTAATGTTTGTTATTGTCAATTACATTGTTAATGTTTGTGATTGTCAGTTGCATTGTTAATGTATGTTATTGTCAGTTACATTGTTAATGTTTGTTATTGTCAATTACATTGTTAATGTTTGTTATTGTCAATTACATTGTTAATGTTTGTGATTGTCAATTACATTGTTAATGTTTGTTATTGTCAATTACATTGTTAATGTTTGTGATTGTCAGTTGCATTGTTAATGTTTGTTATTGTCAGTTACATTGTTAATGTTTGTTATTGTCAATTACATTGTTAATGTTTGTGATTGTCAGCTGCATTGTTCATGTTTGTTATTGTCAATTACATTGTTAATGTTTGTTATTGTCAGTTACATTGTTAATGTCTGTTATTGTCAATTACATTGTTAATGTTTGTTATTGTCAATTACATTGTTAATGTTTGTTATTGTCAATTACATTGTTAATGTTTGTTATTGTCAGTTACATTGTTAATGTTTGTTACTGTCAGTTGCATTGTTAATGTTTGTTATTGTCAATTACATTGTTAATGTTTGTTATTGTCAATTACATTGTTAATGTTTGTTATTGTCAATTACATTGTTAATGTTTGTTATTGTCAATTACATTGTTAATGTTTGTTATTGTCAATGACATTGTTAATGTTTGTGATTGTCAGTTGCATTGTTAATGTTTGTTATTGTCAGTTACATTGTTAATGTTTGTTATTGTCAATTACATTGTTAATGTTTGTGATTGTCAGTTGCATTGTTAATGTTTGTTCTTGTCAATTACATTGTTAATGTTTGTGATAGTCAATTACATTCTTAATGTTTGTTATTGTCAATTACATTGTTAATGTTTGTTATTGTCAATTACATTGTTAATGTTTGTGATTGTCAGTTGCATTGTTAATGTTTGTTATTGTCAGTTACATTGTTAATGTTTGTTATTGTCAATTACATTGTTAATGTTTGTGATTGTCAGCTGCATTGTTCATGTTTGTTATTGTCAATTACATTGTTAATGTTTGTTATTGTCAGTTACATTGTTAATGTCTGTTATTGTCAATTACATTGTTAATGTTTGTTATTGTCAATTACATTGTTAATGTTTGTGATTGTCAGTTACATTGTTAATGTTTGTTATTGTCAATTACATTGTTAATGTTTGTTATTGTCAATTACATTGTTAATGTTTGTTATTGTCAATTACATTGTTAATGTTTGTTATTTTCAGTTGCATTGTTAATGTTTGTTATTGTCAGCTGCATTGTTAATGTTTGTTATTGTCAATTACATTGTTAATGTTTGTTATTGTCAGTTACATTGTTAATGTTTGTTATTGTCAATTACATTGTTAATGTTTGTTATTGTCAGTTGCATTGTTAATGTTTGTTATTGTCAGCTGCATTGTTAATGTTTGTTATTGTCGATTACATTGTTAATGTTTGTTATTGTCAGTTACATTGTTAATGTTTGTTATTGTCGATTACATTGTTAATGTTTGTTATTGTCAGTTACCTTGTTAATGTTTGTTATTGTCGATTACATTGTTAATGTTTGTTATTGTCAGTTACATTGTTAATGTTTGTTATTGTCAGTTGCATTGTTAATGTTTGTTATTGTCAGCTGCATTGTTAATGTTTGTTATTGTCAATTACATTGTTAATGTTTGTTATTGTCAATTACATTGTTAATGTTTGTGATTGTCAGTTGCATTGTTAATGTTTGTTATTGTCAATGACATTCTTAATGTTTGTTATTGTCAATTACATTGTTAATGTTTGTTATTGTCAATTACATTGTTAATGTTTGTTATTGTCAGTTACATTGTTAATGTTTGTTATTGTCAGCTGCATTGTTAATGTTTGTTATTGTCAATTACATTGTTAATGTTTGTTATTGTCAGTTACATTGTTAATGTTTGTTATTGTCAATTACATTGTTAATGTTTGTTATTGTCAGTTGCATTGTTAATGTTTGTTATTGTCAGCTGCATTGTTAATGTTTGTTATTGTCGATTACATTGTTAATGTTTGTTATTGTCAGTTACATTGTTAATGTTTGTTATTGTCGATTACATTGTTAATGTTTGTTATTGTCAGTTACATTGTTAATGTTTGTTATTGTCGATTACATTGTTAATGTTTGTTATTGTCAGTTACATTGTTAATGTTTGTTATTGTCAGTTGCATTGTTAATGTTTGTTATTGTCAGCTGCATTGTTAATGTTTGTTATTATCAATTACATTGTTAATGTTTGTTATTGTCAGCTGCATTGTTAATGTTTGTTATTGTCAGTTACATTGTTAATGTTTGTTATTGTCAATTACATTGTTAATGTTTGTTATTGTCAATTACATTGTTAATGTTTGTTACTGTCAATTACATTGTTAATGTTTGTTATTGTCAATTACATTGTTAATGTTTGTTATTGTCAATTACATTGTTAATGTTTGTTACTGTCAATTACATTGTTAATGTTTGTTATTGTCAGTTACATTGTTAATGTTTGTTATTGTCAATTACATTGTTAATGTTTGTTATTGTCAATTACATTGTTAATGTTTGTTATTTTCAGTTGCATTGTTAATGTTTGTTATTGTCAGCTGCATTGTTAATGTTTGTTATTGTCAATCACATTGTTAATGTTTGTTATTGTCAGTTACATTGTTAATGTTTGTTATTGTCAATTACATTGTTAATGTTTGTTATTGTCAGTTGCATTGTTAATGTTTGTTATTGTCAGCTGCATTGTTAATGTTTGTTATTGTCGATTACATTGTTAATGTTTGTTATTGTCAGTTACATTGTTAATGTATGTTATTGTCGATTACATTGTTAATGTTTGTTATTGTCAGTTACATTGTTAATGTTTGTTATTGTCGATTACATTGTTAATGTTTGTTATTGTCAGTTACATTGTTAATGTTTGTTATTGTCAGTTGCATTGTTAATGTTTGTTATTGTCAGCTGCATTGTTAATGTTTGTTATTATCAATTACATTGTTAATGTTTGTTATTGTCAGCTGCATTGTTAATGTTTGTTATTGTCAGTTACATTGTTTATGTTTGTTATTGTCAATTACATTGTTAATGTTTGTTATTGTCATCTGCATTGTTAATGTTTGTTATTGTCAGCTGCATTGTTAATGTTTGTTATTGTCAATTACATTGTTAATGTTTGTTATTGTCAATTACATTGTTAATGTTTGTTATTGTCAGCTGCATTGTTAATGTTTGTTATTGTCAATTACATTGTTAATGTTTGTTATTGTCAATTACATTGTTAATGTTTGTTATTGTCAGCTGCATTGTTAATCTTTGGTATTGTCTATTACATTGTTAATGTTTGTTATTGTCAATTACATTGTTAATGTTTGTTATTGTCAATTACATTGTTAAAGTTTGTTATTGTCAATTACATTGTTAATGTTTGTTATTGTCAATTACATTGTTAATGTTTGTGATTGTCAGCTGCATTGTTAATGTTTGTTATTGTCAATTACATTGTTAATGTTTGTTATTGTCAATTACATTGTTAATGTTTGTTATTGTCAATTACATTGTTAATGTTTGTGATAGTCAGTTTCATTGTTAATGTTTGTGATTGTCAGTTGCATTGTTAATGTTTGTGATTGTCAATTACATTGTTAATGTTTGTTATTGTCAATTACATTGTTAATGTTTGTGATTGTCAGCTGCATTGTTAATGTTTGTTATTGTCAATTACATTGTTAATGTTTGTTATTGTCAATTACATTGTTAATGTTTGTTATTGTCAATTACATTGTTAATGTTTGTTATTGTCAATTACATTGTTAATGTTTGTTATTGTCAATTACATTGTTAATGTTTGTTATTGTCAGCTGCATTGTTAATGTTTGTTATTGTCAGTTACATTGTTAATGTTTGTTATTGTCAATTACATTGTTAATGTTTGTTATTGTCAATTACATTGTTAATGTTTGTTATTGTCAATTACATTGTTAATGTTTGTTATTGTCAGCTGCATTGTTAATGTTTGTTATTGTCAATTACATTGTTAATGTTTGTTATTGTCAATTACATTGTTAATGTTTGTTATTGTCAGTTACATTGTTAATGTTTGTTACTGTCAGTTGCATTGTTAATGTTTGTTATTGTCAATTACATTGTTAATGTTTGTAATTGTCAATTACATTGTTAATGTTTGTTATTGTCAATTACATTGTTAATGTTTGTGATTGTCAGTTGCATTGTTAATGTTTGTTATTGTCAATTACATTGTTAATGTTTGTTATTGTCAATGACATTCTTAATGTTTGTGATTGTCAGTTGCATTGTTAATGTTTGTTATTGTCAGTTACATTGTTAATGTTTGTTATTGTCAATTACATTGTTAATGTTTGTGATTGTCAGTTGCATTGTTAATGTTTGTTATTGTCAATTACATTGTTAATGTTTGTGATAGTCAATTACATTCTTAATGTTTGTTATTGTCAATTACATTGTTAATGTTTGTTATTGTCAATTACATTGTTAATGTTTGTGATTGTCAGTTGCATTGTTAATCTATGTTATTGTCAGTTACATTGTTAATGTTTGTTATTGTCAATTACATTGTTAATGTTTGTTATTGTCAATTACATTGTTAATGTTTGTGATTGTCAGTTGCATTGTTAATGTTTGTTATTGTCAATTACATTGTTAATGTTTGTTATTGTCAATGACATTGTTAATGTTTGTGATTGTCAGTTGCATTGTTAATGTTTGTTATTGTCAGTTACATTGTTAATGTTTGTTATTGTCAATTACATTGTTAATGTTTGTGATTGTCAGTTGCATTGTTAATGTTTGTTATTGTCAATTACATTGTTAATGTTTGTGATAGTCAATTACATTCTTAATGTTTGTTATTGTCAATTACATTGTTAATGTTTGTTATTGTCAATTACATTGTTAATGTTTGTGATTGTCAGTTGCATTGTTAATGTTTGTTATTGTCAGTTACATTGTTAATGTTTGTTATTGTCAATTACATTGTTAATGTTTGTGATTGTCAGCTGCATTGTTCATGTTTGTTATTGTCAATTACATTGTTAATGTTTGTTATTGTCAGTTACATTGTTAATGTATGTTATTGTCAATTACATTGTTAATGTTTGTTATTGTCAATTACATTGTTAATGTTTGTGATTGTCAGTTACATTGTTAATGTTTGTTATTGTCAATTACATTGTTAATGTTTGTTATTGTCAATTACATTGTTAATGTTTGTTATTGTCAATTACATTGTTAATGTTTGTTATTTTCAGTTGCATTGTTAATGTTTGTTATTGTCAGCTGCATTGTTAATGTTTGTTATTGTCAATTACATTGTTAATGTTTGTTATTGTTAGTTACATTGTTAATGTTTGTTATTGTCAATTACATTGTTAATGTTTGTTATTGTCAGTTGCATTGTTAATGTTTGTTATTGTCAGCTGCATTGTTAATGTTTGTTATTGTCGATTACATTGTTAATGTTTGTTATTGTCAGTTACATTGTTAATGTTTGTTATTGTCGATTACATTGTTAATGTTTGTTATTGTCAGTTACATTGTTAATGTTTGTTATTGTCGATTACATTGTTAATGTTTGTTATTGTCAGTTACATTGTTAATGTTTGTTATTGTCAGTTGCATTGTTAATGTTTGTTATTGTCAGCTGCATTGTTAATGTTTGTTATTATCAATTACATTGTTAATGTTTGTTATTGTCAGCTGCATTGTTAATGTTTGTTATTGTCAGTTACATTGTTAATGTTTGTTATTGTCAATTACATTGTTAATGTTTGTTATTGTCAATTACATTGTTAATGTTTGTTATTGTCAATTACATTGTTAATGTTTGTTATTTTCAGTTGCATTGTTAATGTTTGTTATTGTCAGCTGCATTGTTAATGTTTGTTATTGTCAATCACATTGTTAATGTTTGTTATTGTCAGTTACATTGTTAATGTTTGTTATTGTCAATTACATTGTTAATGTTTGTTATTGTCAGTTGCATTGTTAATGTTTGTTATTGTCAGCTGCATTGTTAATGTTTGTTATTGTCGATTACATTGTTAATGTTTGTTATTGTCAGTTACATTGTTAATGTTTGTTATTGTCGATTACATTGTTAATGTTTGTTATTGTCAGTTACATTGTTAATGTTTGTTATTGTCGATTACATTGTTAATGTTTGTTATTGTCAGTTACATTGTTAATGTTTGTTATTGTCAGTTGCATTGTTAATGTTTGTTATTGTCAGCTGCATTGTTAATGTTTGTTATTATCAATTACATTGTTAATGTTTGTTATTGTCAGCTGCATTGTTAATGTTTGTTATTGTCAGTTACATTGTTTATGTTTGTTATTGTCAATTACATTGTTAATGTTTGTTATTGTCATCTGCATTGTTAATGTTTGTTATTGTCAGCTGCATTGTTAATGTTTGTTATTGTCAATTACATTGTTAATGTTTGTTATTGTCAATTACATTGTTAATGTTTGTTATTGTCAATTACATTGTTAATGTTTGTTATTGTCAGCTGCATTGTTAATGTTTGTTATTGTCAATTACATTGTTAATGTTTGTTATTGTCAATTACATTGTTAATGTTTGTGATTGTCAGTTGCATTGTTAATGTTTGTTATTGTCAATTACATTGTTAATGTTTGTTATTGTCAATTACATTGTTAATGTTTGTTATTGTCAGTTACATTGTTAATGTTTGTTATTGTCAGCTGCATTGTTAATGTTTGTTATTGTCAATTACATTGTTAATGTTTGTTATTGTCAATTACATTGTTAATGTTTGTTATTGTCAGTTACATTGTTAATGTTTGTTACTGTCAGTTGCATTGTTAATGTTTGTTATTGTCAGTTACATTGTTAATGTTTGTTATTGTCAATTACATTGTTAATGTTTGTGATTGTCAGTTGCATTGTTAATGTTTGTTATTGTCAATTACATTGTTAATGTTTGTGATTGTCAGTTGCATTGTTAATGTTTGTTATTGTCAATTACATTGTTAATGTTTGTTATTGTCAATGACATTGTTAATGTTTGTGATTGTCAGTTGCATTGTTAATGTTTGTTATTGTCAGTTACATTGTTAATGTTTGTTATTGTCAATTACATTGTTAATGTTTGTGATTGTCAGTTGCATTGTTAATGTTTGTTATTGTCAATTACATTGTTAATGTTTGTGATAGTCAATTACATTCTTAATGTTTGTTATTGTCAATTACATTGTTAATGTTTGTTATTGTCAAATACATTGTTAATGTTTGTGATTGTCAGTTGCATTGTTAATGTATGTTATTGTCAGTTACATTGTTAATGTTTGTTATTGTCAATTACATTGTTAATGTTTGTTATTGTCAATTACATTGTTAATGTTTGTGATTGTCAGTTGCATTGTTAATGTTTGTTATTGTCAATTACATTGTTAATGTTTGTTATTGTCAATGACATTGTTAATGTTTGTGATTGTCAGTTGCATTGTTAATGTTTGTTATTGTCAGTTACATTGTTAATGTTTGTTATTGTCAATTACATTGTTAATGTTTGTGATTGTCAGTTGCATTGTTAATGTTTGTTATTGTCAATTACATTGTTAATGTTTGTGATAGTCAATTACATTCTTAATGTTTGTTATTGTCAATTACATTGTTAATGTTTGTTATTGTCAATTACATTGTTAATGTTTGTGATTGTCAGTTGCATTGTTAATGTTTGTTATTGTCAGTTACATTGTTAATGTTTGTTATTGTCAATTACATTGTTAATGTTTGTGATTGTCAGCTGCATTGTTCATGTTTGTTATTGTCAATTACATTGTTAATGTTTGTTATTGTCAGTTACATTGTTAATGTATGTTATTGTCAATTACATTGTTAATGTTTGTTATTGTCAATTACATTGTTAATGTTTGTGATTGTCAGTTACATTGTTAATGTTTGTTATTGTCAATTACATTGTTAATGTTTGTTATTGTCAATTACATTGTTAATGTTTGTTATTGTCAATTACATTGTTAATGTTTGTTATTTTCAGTTGCATTGTTAATGTTTGTTATTGTCAGCTGCATTGTTAATGTTTGTTATTGTCAATTACATTGTTAATGTTTGTTATTGTCAGTTACATTGTTAATGTTTGTTATTGTCAATTACATTGTTAATGTTTGTTATTGTCAGTTGCATTGTTAATGTTTGTTATTGTCAGCTGCATTGTTAATGTTTGTTATTGTCGATTACATTGTTAATGTTTGTTATTGTCAGTTACATTGTTAATGTTTGTTATTGTCGATTACATTGTTAATGTTTGTTATTGTCAGTTACATTGTTAATGTTTGTTATTGTCGATTACATTGTTAATGTTTGTTATTGTCAGTTACATTGTTAATGTTTGTTATTGTCAGTTGCATTGTTAATGTTTGTTATTGTCAGCTGCATTGTTAATGTTTGTTATTATCAATTACATTGTTAATGTTTGTTATTGTCAGCTGCATTGTTAATGTTTGTTATTGTCAGTTACATTGTTAATGTTTGTTATTGTCAATTACATTGTTAATGTTTGTTATTGTCAATTACATTGTTAATGTTTGTTATTGTCAATTACATTGTTAATGTTTGTTATTTTCAGTTGCATTGTTAATGTTTGTTATTGTCAGCTGCATTGTTAATGTTTGTTATTGTCAATCACATTGTTAATGTTTGTTATTGTCAGTTACATTGTTAATGTTTGTTATTGTCAATTACATTGTTAATGTTTGTTATTGTCAGTTGCATTGTTAATGTTTGTTATTGTCAGCTGCATTGTTAATGTTTGTTATTGTCGATTACATTGTTAATGTTTGTTATTGTCAGTTACATTGTTAATGTTTGTTATTGTCGATTACATTGTTAATGTTTGTTATTGTCAGTTACATTGTTAATGTTTGTTATTGTCGATTACATTGTTAATGTTTGTTATTGTCAGTTACATTGTTAATGTTTGTTATTGTCAGTTGCATTGTTAATGTTTGTTATTGTCAGCTGCATTGTTAATGTTTGTTATTATCAATTACATTGTTAATGTTTGTTATTGTCAGCTGCATTGTTAATGTTTGTTATTGTCAGTTACATTGTTTATGTTTGTTATTGTCAATTACATTGTTAATGTTTGTTATTGTCATCTGCATTGTTAATGTTTGTTATTGTCAGCTGCATTGTTAATGTTTGTTATTGTCAATTACATTGTTAATGTTTGTTATTGTCAATTACATTGTTAATGTTTGTTATTGTCAATTACATTGTTAATGTTTGTTATTGTCAGCTGCATTGTTAATGTTTGTTATTGTCAATTACATTGTTAATGTTTGTTATTGTCAATTACATTGTTAATGTTTGTTATTGTCAGCTGCATTGTTAATCTTTGGTATTGTCTATTACATTGTTAATGTTTGTTATTGTCAATTACATTGTTAATGTTTGTTATTGTCAATTACATTGTTAAAGTTTGTTATTGTCAATTACATTGTTAATGTTTGTTATTGTCAATTACATTGTTAATGTTTGTGATTGTCAGCTGCATTGTTAATGTTTGTTATTGTCAATTACATTGTTAATGTTTGTTATTGTCAATTACATTGTTAATGTTTGTTATTGTCAATTACATTGTTAATGTTTGTGATAGTCAGTTTCATTGTTAATGTTTGTGATTGTCAGTTGCATTGTTAATGTTTGTGATTGTCAATTACATTGTTAATGTTTGTTATTGTCAATTACATTGTTAATGTTTGTGATTGTCAGCTGCATTGTTAATGTTTGTTATTGTCAATTACATTGTTAATGTTTGTTATTGTCAATTACATTGTTAATGTTTGTTATTGTCAATTACATTGTTAATGTTTGTGATTGTCAGTTGCATTGTTAATGTTTGTTATTGTCAATTACATTGTTAATGTTTGTTATTGTCAATTACATTGTTAATGTTTGTTATTGTCAGTTACATTGTTAATGTTTGTTATTGTCAGCTGCATTGTTAATGTTTGTTATTGTCAGTTACATTGTTAATGTTTGTTATTGTCAATTACATTGTTAATGTTTGTTATTGTCAATTACATTGTTAATGTTTGTTATTGTCAGCTGCATTGTTAATGTTTGTTATTGTCAATTACATTGTTAATGTTTGTTATTGTCAATTACATTGTTAATGTTTGTTATTGTCAGTTACATTGTTAATGTTTGTTACTGTCAGTTGCATTGTTAATGTTTGTTATTGTCAATTACATTGTTAATGTTTGTAATTGTCAATTACATTGTTAATGTTTGTTATTGTCAATTACATTGTTAATGTTTGTGATTGTCAGTTGCATTGTTAATGTTTGTTATTGTCAATTACATTGTTAATGTTTGTTATTGTCAATGACATTGTTAATGTTTGTGATTGTCAGTTGCATTGTTAATGTTTGTTATTGTCAGTTACATTGTTAATGTTTGTTATTGTCAATTACATTGTTAATGTTTGTGATTGTCAGTTGCATTGTTAATGTTTGTTATTGTCAATTACATTGTTAATGTTTGTGATAGTCAATTACATTCTTAATGTTTGTTATTGTCAATTACATTGTTAATGTTTGTTATTGTCAATTACATTGTTAATGTTTGTGATTGTCAGTTGCATTGTTAATGTATGTTATTGTCAGTTACATTGTTAATGTTTGTTAATGTCAATTACATTGTTAATGTTTGTGATTGTCAGCTGCATTGTTCATGTTTGTTATTGTCAATTACATTGTTAATGTTTGTTATTGTCAGTTACATTGTTAATGTATGTTATTGTCAATTACATTGTTAATGTTTGTTATTGTCAATTACATTGTTAATGTTTGTTATTGTCAATTACATTGTTAATGTTTGTTATTGTCAATTACATTGTTAATGTTTGTTATTGTCAATTACATTGTTAATGTTTGTTATTTTCAGTTGCATTGTTAATGTTTGTTATTGTCAGCTGCATTGTTAATGTTTGTTATTGTCAATTACATTGTTAATGTTTGTTATTGTCAGTTACATTGTTAATGTTTGTTATTGTCAATTACATTGTTAATGTTTGTTATTGTCAGTTGCATTGTTAATGTTTGTTATTGTCAGCTGCATTGTTAATGTTTGTTATTGTCGATTACATTGTTAATGTTTGTTATTGTCAGTTACATTGTTAATGTTTGTTATTGTCGATTACATTGTTAATGTTTGTTATTGTCAGTTACATTGTTAATGTTTGTTATTGTCGATTACATTGTTAATGTTTGTTATTGTCAGTTACATTGTTAATGTTTGTTATTGTCAGTTGCATTGTTAATGTTTGTTATTGTCAGCTGCATTGTTAATGTTTGTTATTATCAATTACATTGTTAATGTTTGTTATTGTCAGCTGCATTGTTAATGTTTGTTATTGTCAGTTACATTGTTTATGTTTGTTATTGTCAATTACATTGTTAATGTTTGTTATTGTCATCTGCATTGTTAATGTTTGTTATTGTCAGCTGCATTGTTAATGTTTGTTATTGTCAATTACATTGTTAATGTTTGTTATTGTCAATTACATTGTTAATGTTTGTTATTGTCAGCTGCATTGTTAATGTTTGTTATTGTCAATTACATTGTTAATGTTTGTTATTGTCAATTACATTGTTAATGTTTGTTATTGTCAATTACATTGTTAATGTTTGTTATAGTCAGCTGCATTGTTAATGTTTGTTATTGTCAATTACATTGTTAATATTTGTTATTGTCAGTTACATTGTTAATGTTTGTTATTGTCAATTACATTGTTAATGTTTGTTATTGTCAATTACATTGTTAATGTTTGTTATTGTCAATTACATTGTTAATGTTTGTTATTGTCAGCTGCATTGTTAATGTTTGTTATTGTCAGTTACATTGTTAATGTTTGTTATTGTCAATTACATTGTTAATGTTTGTTATTGTCAATTACATTGTTAATGTTTGTTATTGTCAGCTGCATTGTTAATGTTTGTTATTGTCAGTTACATTGTTAATGTTTGTTATTGTCAGTTACATTGTTAATGTTTGTTATTGTCAATTACATTGTTAATGTTTGTTATTGTCAATTACATTGTTAATGTTTGTTATTGTCAGCTGCATTGTTAATGTTTGTTATTGTCAGTTACATTGTTAATGTTTGTTATTGTCAATTACATTGTTAATGTTTGTTATTGTCAGTTACATTGTTAATGTTTGTTATTGTCAGTTACATTGTTAATGTTTGTTATTGTCAATTACATTGTTAATGTTTGTTATTGTCAATTACATTGTTAATGTTTGTTATTGTCAGCTGCATTGTTAATGTTTGTTATTGTCAGTTACATTGTTAATGTTTGTTATTGTCAGTTACATTGTTAATGTTTGTTATTGTCAATTACATTGTTAATGTTTGTTATTGTCAGTTGCATTGTTAATGTTTGTTATTGTCAGCTGCATTGTTAATGTTTGTTATTGTCGATTACATTGTTAATGTTTGTTATTGTCAGTTACATTGTTAATGTTTGTTATTGTCGATTACATTGTTAATGTTTGTTATTGTCAGTTACATTGTTAATGTTTGTTATTGTCGATTACATTGTTAATGTTTGTTATTGTCAGTTACATTGTTAATGTTTGTTATTGTCAGTTGCATTGTTAATGTTTGTTATTGTCAGCTGCATTGTTAATGTTTGTTATTATCAATTACATTGTTAATGTTTGTTATTGTCAGCTGCATTGTTAATGTTTGTTATTGTCAGTTACATTGTTTATGTTTGTTATTGTCAATTACATTGTTAATGTTTGTTATTGTCATCTGCATTGTTAATGTTTGTTATTGTCAGCTGCATTGTTAATGTTTGTTATTGTCAATTACATTGTTAATGTTTGTTATTGTCAATTACATTGTTAATGTTTGTTATTGTCAATTACATTGTTAATGTTTGTTATTGTCAGCTGCATTGTTAATGTTTGTTATTGTCAATTACATTGTTAATGTTTGTTATTGTCAATTACATTGTTAATGTTTGTTATTGTCAGCTGCATTGTTAATCTTTGGTATTGTCTATTACATTGTTAATGTTTGTTATTGTCAATTACATTGTTAATGTTTGTTATTGTCAATTACATTGTTAAAGTTTGTTATTGTCAATTACATTGTTAATGTTTGTTATTGTCAATTACATTGTTAATGTTTGTGATTGTCAGCTGCATTGTTAATGTTTGTTATTGTCAATTACATTGTTAATGTTTGTTATTGTCAATTACATTGTTAATGTTTGTTATTGTCAATTACATTGTTAATGTTTGTGATAGTCAGTTTCATTGTTAATGTTTGTGATTGTCAGTTGCATTGTTAATGTTTGTGATTGTCAATTACATTGTTAATGTTTGTTATTGTCAATTACATTGTTAATGTTTGTGATTGTCAGCTGCATTGTTAATGTTTGTTATTGTCAATTACATTGTTAATGTTTGTTATTGTCAATTACATTGTTAATGTTTGTTATTGTCAATTACATTGTTAATGTTTGTGATTGTCAGTTGCATTGTTAATGTTTGTTATTGTCAATTACATTGTTAATGTTTGTTATTGTCAATTACATTGTTAATGTTTGTTATTGTCAGTTACATTGTTAATGTTTGTTATTGTCAGCTGCATTGTTAATGTTTGTTATTGTCAGTTACATTGTTAATGTTTGTTATTGTCAATTACATTGTTAATGTTTGTTATTGTCAATTACATTGTTAATGTTTGTTATTGTCAGCTGCATTGTTAATGTTTGTTATTGTCAATTACATTGTTAATGTTTGTGATTGTCAGCTGCATTGTTAATGTTTGTTATTGTCAATTACATTGTTAATGTTTGTTATTGTCAATTACATTGTTAATGTTTGTTATTGTCAATTACATTGTTAATGTTTGTGATAGTCAGTTTCATTGTTAATGTTTGTGATTGTCAGTTGCATTGTTAATGTTTGTGATTGTCAATTACATTGTTAATGTTTGTTATTGTCAATTACATTGTTAATGTTTGTGATTGTCAGCTGCATTGTTAATGTTTGTTATTGTCAATTACATTGTTAATGTTTGTTATTGTCAATTACATTGTTAATGTTTGTTATTGTCAATTACATTGTTAATGTTTGTGATTGTCAGTTGCATTGTTAATGTTTGTTATTGTCAATTACATTGTTAATGTTTGTTATTGTCAATTACATTGTTAATGTTTGTTATTGTCAGTTACATTGTTAATGTTTGTTATTGTCAGCTGCATTGTTAATGTTTGTTATTGTCAGTTACATTGTTAATGTTTGTTATTGTCAATTACATTGTTAATGTTTGTTATTGTCAATTACATTGTTAATGTTTGTTATTGTCAGCTGCATTGTTAATGTTTGTTATTGTCAATTACATTGTTAATGTTTGTTATTGTCAATTACATTGTTAATGTTTGTTATTGTCAGTTACATTGTTAATGTTTGTTACTGTCAGTTGCATTGTTAATGTTTGTTATTGTCAATTACATTGTTAATGTTTGTAATTGTCAATTACATTGTTAATGTTTGTTATTGTCAATTACATTGTTAATGTTTGTGATTGTCAGTTGCATTGTTAATGTTTGTTATTGTCAATTACATTGTTAATGTTTGTTATTGTCAATGACATTGTTAATGTTTGTGATTGTCAGTTGCATTGTTAATGTTTGTTATTGTCAGTTACATTGTTAATGTTTGTTATTGTCAATTACATTGTTAATGTTTGTGATTGTCAGTTGCATTGTTAATGTTTGTTATTGTCAATTACATTGTTAATGTTTGTGATAGTCAATTACATTCTTAATGTTTGTTATTGTCAATTACATTGTTAATGTTTGTTATTGTCAATTACATTGTTAATGTTTGTGATTGTCAGTTGCATTGTTAATGTATGTTATTGTCAGTTACATTGTTAATGTTTGTTAATGTCAATTACATTGTTAATGTTTGTGATTGTCAGCTGCATTGTTCATGTTTGTTATTGTCAATTACATTGTTAATGTTTGTTATTGTCAGTTACATTGTTAATGTATGTTATTGTCAATTACATTGTTAATGTTTGTTATTGTCAATTACATTGTTAATGTTTGTTATTGTCAATTACATTGTTAATGTTTGTTATTGTCAATTACATTGTTAATGTTTGTTATTGTCAATTACATTGTTAATGTTTGTTATTTTCAGTTGCATTGTTAATGTTTGTTATTGTCAGCTGCATTGTTAATGTTTGTTATTGTCAATTACATTGTTAATGTTTGTTATTGTCAGTTACATTGTTAATGTTTGTTATTGTCAATTACATTGTTAATGTTTGTTATTGTCAGTTGCATTGTTAATGTTTGTTATTGTCAGCTGCATTGTTAATGTTTGTTATTGTCGATTACATTGTTAATGTTTGTTATTGTCAGTTACATTGTTAATGTTTGTTATTGTCGATTACATTGTTAATGTTTGTTATTGTCAGTTACATTGTTAATGTTTGTTATTGTCGATTACATTGTTAATGTTTGTTATTGTCAGTTACATTGTTAATGTTTGTTATTGTCAGTTGCATTGTTAATGTTTGTTATTGTCAGCTGCATTGTTAATGTTTGTTATTATCAATTACATTGTTAATGTTTGTTATTGTCAGCTGCATTGTTAATGTTTGTTATTGTCAGTTACATTGTTTATGTTTGTTATTGTCAATTACATTGTTAATGTTTGTTATTGTCATCTGCATTGTTAATGTTTGTTATTGTCAGCTGCATTGTTAATGTTTGTTATTGTCAATTACATTGTTAATGTTTGTTATTGTCAATTACATTGTTAATGTTTGTTATTGTCAGCTGCATTGTTAATGTTTGTTATTGTCAATTACATTGTTAATGTTTGTTATTGTCAATTACATTGTTAATGTTTGTTATTGTCAATTACATTGTTAATGTTTGTTATAGTCAGCTGCATTGTTAATGTTTGTTATTGTCAATTACATTGTTAATATTTGTTATTGTCAGTTACATTGTTAATGTTTGTTATTGTCAATTACATTGTTAATGTTTGTTATTGTCAATTACATTGTTAATGTTTGTTATTGTCAATTACATTGTTAATGTTTGTTATTGTCAGCTGCATTGTTAATGTTTGTTATTGTCAGTTACATTGTTAATGTTTGTTATTGTCAATTACATTGTTAATGTTTGTTATTGTCAATTACATTGTTAATGTTTGTTATTGTCAGCTGCATTGTTAATGTTTGTTATTGTCAGTTACATTGTTAATGTTTGTTATTGTCAGTTACATTGTTAATGTTTGTTATTGTCAATTACATTGTTAATGTTTGTTATTGTCAATTACATTGTTAATGTTTGTTATTGTCAGCTGCATTGTTAATGTTTGTTATTGTCAGTTACATTGTTAATGTTTGTTATTGTCAATTACATTGTTAATGTTTGTTATTGTCAGTTACATTGTTAATGTTTGTTATTGTCAGTTACATTGTTAATGTTTGTTATTGTCAATTACATTGTTAATGTTTGTTATTGTCAATTACATTGTTAATGTTTGTTATTGTCAGCTGCATTGTTAATGTTTGTTATTGTCAGTTACATTGTTAATGTTTGTTATTGTCAGTTACATTGTTAATGTTTGTTATTGTCAGTTATATTGTTAATGTTTGTGATTGTCAGCTGCATTGTTAATGTTTGTTATTGTCAATTACATTGTTAATGTTTGTTATTGTCAGCTGCATTGTTAATGTATGTTATTGTCAGTTACATTGTTAATGTTTGTTATTGTCAGTTACATTGTTAATGTTTGTTATTGTCAGTTACATTGTTAATGTTTGTTATTGTCAATTACAGTGTCAATGTTTGTTATTGTCAGTTGCATTGTTAATGTTTGTTATTGTCAATTACATTGTTAATGTTTGTTATTGTCAGTTGCATTGTTAATGTTTGTTATTGTCAGCTGCATTGTTAATGTTTGTTATTGTCAATTACATTGTTAATGCTTGTTATTGTCAGCTGCATTGTTAATGTTTGTTATTGTCAGTTACATTGTTAATGTTTGTTATTGTCGATTACATTGTTAATGTTTGTTATTGTCAGTTACATTGTTAATGTTTGTTATTGTCAGTTGCATTGTTAATGTTTGTTATTGTCAGCTGCATTGTTAATGTTTGTTATTATCAATTACATTGTTAATGTTTGTTATTGTCAGCTGCATTGTTAATGTTTGTTATTGTCAGTTACATTGTTAATGTTTGTTATTGTCAATTACATTGTTAATGTTTGTTATTGTCAATTACATTGTTAATGTTTGTTACTGTCAATTACATTGTTAATGTTTGTTATTGTCAATTACATTGTTAATGTTTGTTATTGTCAATTACATTGTTAATGTTTGTTACTGTCAATTACATTGTTAATGTTTGTTATTGTCAGTTACATTGTTAATGTTTGTTATTGTCAATTACATTGTTAATGTTTGTTATTGTCAATTACATTGTTAATGTTTGTTATTTTCAGTTGCATTGTTAATGTTTGTTATTGTCAGCTGCATTGTTAATGTTTGTTATTGTCAATCACATTGTTAATGTTTGTTATTGTCAGTTACATTGTTAATGTTTGTTATTGTCAATTACATTGTTAATGTTTGTTATTGTCAGTTGCATTGTT
This sequence comes from Scyliorhinus torazame, assembly GCF_047496885.1. Taxonomy (NCBI): domain Eukaryota; kingdom Metazoa; phylum Chordata; class Chondrichthyes; order Carcharhiniformes; family Scyliorhinidae; genus Scyliorhinus; species Scyliorhinus torazame. The sequence goes on from NW_027308235.1 coordinate 62,114, forward strand.
AATGTTTGTTATTGTCAGCTGCATTGTTAATGTTTGTTATTGTCGATTACATTGTTAATGTTTGTTATTGTCAGTTACATTGTTAATGTATGTTATTGTCGATTACATTGTTAATGTTTGTTATTGTCAGTTACATTGTTAATGTTTGTTATTGTCGATTACATTGTTAATGTTTGTTATTGTCAGTTACATTGTTAATGTTTGTTATTGTCAGTTGCATTGTTAATGTTTGTTATTGTCAGCTGCATTGTTAATGTTTGTTATTATCAATTACATTGTTAATGTTTGTTATTGTCAGCTGCATTGTTAATGTTTGTTATTGTCAGTTACATTGTTTATGTTTGTTATTGTCAATTACATTGTTAATGTTTGTTATTGTCATCTGCATTGTTAATGTTTGTTATTGTCAGCTGCATTGTTAATGTTTGTTATTGTCAATTACATTGTTAATGTTTGTTATTGTCAATTACATTGTTAATGTTTGTTATTGTCAGCTGCATTGTTAATGTTTGTTATTGTCAATTACATTGTTAATGTTTGTTATTGTCAATTACATTGTTAATGTTTGTTATTGTCAGCTGCATTGTTAATCTTTGGTATTGTCTATTACATTGTTAATGTTTGTTATTGTCAATTACATTGTTAATGTTTGTTATTGTCAATTACATTGTTAAAGTTTGTTATTGTCAATTACATTGTTAATGTTTGTTATTGTCAATTACATTGTTAATGTTTGTGATTGTCAGCTGCATTGTTAATGTTTGTTATTGTCAATTACATTGTTAATGTTTGTTATTGTCAATTACATTGTTAATGTTTGTTATTGTCAATTACATTGTTAATGTTTGTGATAGTCAGTTTCATTGTTAATGTTTGTGATTGTCAGTTGCATTGTTAATGTTTGTGATTGTCAATTACATTGTTAATGTTTGTTATTGTCAATTACATTGTTAATGTTTGTGATTGTCAGCTGCATTGTTAATGTTTGTTATTGTCAATTACATTGTTAATGTTTGTTATTGTCAATTACATTGTTAATGTTTGTTATTGTCAATTACATTGTTAATGTTTGTTATTGTCAATTACATTGTTAATGTTTGTTATTGTCAATTACATTGTTAATGTTTGTTATTGTCAGCTGCATTGTTAATGTTTGTTATTGTCAGTTACATTGTTAATGTTTGTTATTGTCAATTACATTGTTAATGTTTGTTATTGTCAATTACATTGTTAATGTTTGTTATTGTCAATTACATTGTTAATGTTTGTTATTGTCAGCTGCATTGTTAATGTTTGTTATTGTCAATTACATTGTTAATGTTTGTTATTGTCAATTACATTGTTAATGTTTGTTATTGTCAGTTACATTGTTAATGTTTGTTACTGTCAGTTGCATTGTTAATGTTTGTTATTGTCAATTACATTGTTAATGTTTGTAATTGTCAATTACATTGTTAATGTTTGTTATTGTCAATTACATTGTTAATGTTTGTGATTGTCAGTTGCATTGTTAATGTTTGTTATTGTCAATTACATTGTTAATGTTTGTTATTGTCAATGACATTCTTAATGTTTGTGATTGTCAGTTGCATTGTTAATGTTTGTTATTGTCAGTTACATTGTTAATGTTTGTTATTGTCAATTACATTGTTAATGTTTGTGATTGTCAGTTGCATTGTTAATGTTTGTTATTGTCAATTACATTGTTAATGTTTGTGATAGTCAATTACATTCTTAATGTTTGTTATTGTCAATTACATTGTTAATGTTTGTTATTGTCAATTACATTGTTAATGTTTGTGATTGTCAGTTGCATTGTTAATCTATGTTATTGTCAGTTACATTGTTAATGTTTGTTATTGTCAATTACATTGTTAATGTTTGTTATTGTCAATTACATTGTTAATGTTTGTGATTGTCAGTTGCATTGTTAATGTTTGTTATTGTCAATTACATTGTTAATGTTTGTTATTGTCAATGACATTGTTAATGTTTGTGATTGTCAGTTGCATTGTTAATGTTTGTTATTGTCAGTTACATTGTTAATGTTTGTTATTGTCAATTACATTGTTAATGTTTGTGATTGTCAGTTGCATTGTTAATGTTTGTTATTGTCAATTACATTGTTAATGTTTGTGATAGTCAATTACATTCTTAATGTTTGTTATTGTCAATTACATTGTTAATGTTTGTTATTGTCAATTACATTGTTAATGTTTGTGATTGTCAGTTGCATTGTTAATGTTTGTTATTGTCAGTTACATTGTTAATGTTTGTTATTGTCAATTACATTGTTAATGTTTGTGATTGTCAGCTGCATTGTTCATGTTTGTTATTGTCAATTACATTGTTAATGTTTGTTATTGTCAGTTACATTGTTAATGTATGTTATTGTCAATTACATTGTTAATGTTTGTTATTGTCAATTACATTGTTAATGTTTGTGATTGTCAGTTACATTGTTAATGTTTGTTATTGTCAATTACATTGTTAATGTTTGTTATTGTCAATTACATTGTTAATGTTTGTTATTGTCAATTACATTGTTAATGTTTGTTATTTTCAGTTGCATTGTTAATGTTTGTTATTGTCAGCTGCATTGTTAATGTTTGTTATTGTCAATTACATTGTTAATGTTTGTTATTGTTAGTTACATTGTTAATGTTTGTTATTGTCAATTACATTGTTAATGTTTGTTATTGTCAGTTGCATTGTTAATGTTTGTTATTGTCAGCTGCATTGTTAATGTTTGTTATTGTCGATTACATTGTTAATGTTTGTTATTGTCAGTTACATTGTTAATGTTTGTTATTGTCGATTACATTGTTAATGTTTGTTATTGTCAGTTACATTGTTAATGTTTGTTATTGTCGATTACATTGTTAATGTTTGTTATTGTCAGTTACATTGTTAATGTTTGTTATTGTCAGTTGCATTGTTAATGTTTGTTATTGTCAGCTGCATTGTTAATGTTTGTTATTATCAATTACATTGTTAATGTTTGTTATTGTCAGCTGCATTGTTAATGTTTGTTATTGTCAGTTACATTGTTAATGTTTGTTATTGTCAATTACATTGTTAATGTTTGTTATTGTCAATTACATTGTTAATGTTTGTTATTGTCAATTACATTGTTAATGTTTGTTATTTTCAGTTGCATTGTTAATGTTTGTTATTGTCAGCTGCATTGTTAATGTTTGTTATTGTCAATCACATTGTTAATGTTTGTTATTGTCAGTTACATTGTTAATGTTTGTTATTGTCAATTACATTGTTAATGTTTGTTATTGTCAGTTGCATTGTTAATGTTTGTTATTGTCAGCTGCATTGTTAATGTTTGTTATTGTCGATTACATTGTTAATGTTTGTTATTGTCAGTTACATTGTTAATGTTTGTTATTGTCGATTACATTGTTAATGTTTGTTATTGTCAGTTACATTGTTAATGTTTGTTATTGTCGATTACATTGTTAATGTTTGTTATTGTCAGTTACATTGTTAATGTTTGTTATTGTCAGTTGCATTGTTAATGTTTGTTATTGTCAGCTGCATTGTTAATGTTTGTTATTATCAATTACATTGTTAATGTTTGTTATTGTCAGCTGCATTGTTAATGTTTGTTATTGTCAGTTACATTGTTTATGTTTGTTATTGTCAATTACATTGTTAATGTTTGTTATTGTCATCTGCATTGTTAATGTTTGTTATTGTCAGCTGCATTGTTAATGTTTGTTATTGTCAATTACATTGTTAATGTTTGTTATTGTCAATTACATTGTTAATGTTTGTTATTGTCAATTACATTGTTAATGTTTGTTATTGTCAGCTGCATTGTTAATGTTTGTTATTGTCAATTACATTGTTAATGTTTGTTATTGTCAATTACATTGTTAATGTTTGTGATTGTCAGTTGCATTGTTAATGTTTGTTATTGTCAATTACATTGTTAATGTTTGTTATTGTCAATTACATTGTTAATGTTTGTTATTGTCAGTTACATTGTTAATGTTTGTTATTGTCAGCTGCATTGTTAATGTTTGTTATTGTCAATTACATTGTTAATGTTTGTTATTGTCAATTACATTGTTAATGTTTGTTATTGTCAGTTACATTGTTAATGTTTGTTACTGTCAGTTGCATTGTTAATGTTTGTTATTGTCAGTTACATTGTTAATGTTTGTTATTGTCAATTACATTGTTAATGTTTGTGATTGTCAGTTGCATTGTTAATGTTTGTTATTGTCAATTACATTGTTAATGTTTGTGATTGTCAGTTGCATTGTTAATGTTTGTTATTGTCAATTACATTGTTAATGTTTGTTATTGTCAATGACATTGTTAATGTTTGTGATTGTCAGTTGCATTGTTAATGTTTGTTATTGTCAGTTACATTGTTAATGTTTGTTATTGTCAATTACATTGTTAATGTTTGTGATTGTCAGTTGCATTGTTAATGTTTGTTATTGTCAATTACATTGTTAATGTTTGTGATAGTCAATTACATTCTTAATGTTTGTTATTGTCAATTACATTGTTAATGTTTGTTATTGTCAAATACATTGTTAATGTTTGTGATTGTCAGTTGCATTGTTAATGTATGTTATTGTCAGTTACATTGTTAATGTTTGTTATTGTCAATTACATTGTTAATGTTTGTTATTGTCAATTACATTGTTAATGTTTGTGATTGTCAGTTGCATTGTTAATGTTTGTTATTGTCAATTACATTGTTAATGTTTGTTATTGTCAATGACATTGTTAATGTTTGTGATTGTCAGTTGCATTGTTAATGTTTGTTATTGTCAGTTACATTGTTAATGTTTGTTATTGTCAATTACATTGTTAATGTTTGTGATTGTCAGTTGCATTGTTAATGTTTGTTATTGTCAATTACATTGTTAATGTTTGTGATAGTCAATTACATTCTTAATGTTTGTTATTGTCAATTACATTGTTAATGTTTGTTATTGTCAATTACATTGTTAATGTTTGTGATTGTCAGTTGCATTGTTAATGTTTGTTATTGTCAGTTACATTGTTAATGTTTGTTATTGTCAATTACATTGTTAATGTTTGTGATTGTCAGCTGCATTGTTCATGTTTGTTATTGTCAATTACATTGTTAATGTTTGTTATTGTCAGTTACATTGTTAATGTATGTTATTGTCAATTACATTGTTAATGTTTGTTATTGTCAATTACATTGTTAATGTTTGTGATTGTCAGTTACATTGTTAATGTTTGTTATTGTCAATTACATTGTTAATGTTTGTTATTGTCAATTACATTGTTAATGTTTGTTATTGTCAATTACATTGTTAATGTTTGTTATTTTCAGTTGCATTGTTAATGTTTGTTATTGTCAGCTGCATTGTTAATGTTTGTTATTGTCAATTACATTGTTAATGTTTGTTATTGTCAGTTACATTGTTAATGTTTGTTATTGTCAATTACATTGTTAATGTTTGTTATTGTCAGTTGCATTGTTAATGTTTGTTATTGTCAGCTGCATTGTTAATGTTTGTTATTGTCGATTACATTGTTAATGTTTGTTATTGTCAGTTACATTGTTAATGTTTGTTATTGTCGATTACATTGTTAATGTTTGTTATTGTCAGTTACATTGTTAATGTTTGTTATTGTCGATTACATTGTTAATGTTTGTTATTGTCAGTTACATTGTTAATGTTTGTTATTGTCAGTTGCATTGTTAATGTTTGTTATTGTCAGCTGCATTGTTAATGTTTGTTATTATCAATTACATTGTTAATGTTTGTTATTGTCAGCTGCATTGTTAATGTTTGTTATTGTCAGTTACATTGTTAATGTTTGTTATTGTCAATTACATTGTTAATGTTTGTTATTGTCAATTACATTGTTAATGTTTGTTATTGTCAATTACATTGTTAATGTTTGTTATTTTCAGTTGCATTGTTAATGTTTGTTATTGTCAGCTGCATTGTTAATGTTTGTTATTGTCAATCACATTGTTAATGTTTGTTATTGTCAGTTACATTGTTAATGTTTGTTATTGTCAATTACATTGTTAATGTTTGTTATTGTCAGTTGCATTGTTAATGTTTGTTATTGTCAGCTGCATTGTTAATGTTTGTTATTGTCGATTACATTGTTAATGTTTGTTATTGTCAGTTACATTGTTAATGTTTGTTATTGTCGATTACATTGTTAATGTTTGTTATTGTCAGTTACATTGTTAATGTTTGTTATTGTCGATTACATTGTTAATGTTTGTTATTGTCAGTTACATTGTTAATGTTTGTTATTGTCAGTTGCATTGTTAATGTTTGTTATTGTCAGCTGCATTGTTAATGTTTGTTATTATCAATTACATTGTTAATGTTTGTTATTGTCAGCTGCATTGTTAATGTTTGTTATTGTCAGTTACATTGTTTATGTTTGTTATTGTCAATTACATTGTTAATGTTTGTTATTGTCATCTGCATTGTTAATGTTTGTTATTGTCAGCTGCATTGTTAATGTTTGTTATTGTCAATTACATTGTTAATGTTTGTTATTGTCAATTACATTGTTAATGTTTGTTATTGTCAATTACATTGTTAATGTTTGTTATTGTCAGCTGCATTGTTAATGTTTGTTATTGTCAATTACATTGTTAATGTTTGTTATTGTCAATTACATTGTTAATGTTTGTTATTGTCAGCTGCATTGTTAATCTTTGGTATTGTCTATTACATTGTTAATGTTTGTTATTGTCAATTACATTGTTAATGTTTGTTATTGTCAATTACATTGTTAAAGTTTGTTATTGTCAATTACATTGTTAATGTTTGTTATTGTCAATTACATTGTTAATGTTTGTGATTGTCAGCTGCATTGTTAATGTTTGTTATTGTCAATTACATTGTTAATGTTTGTTATTGTCAATTACATTGTTAATGTTTGTTATTGTCAATTACATTGTTAATGTTTGTGATAGTCAGTTTCATTGTTAATGTTTGTGATTGTCAGTTGCATTGTTAATGTTTGTGATTGTCAATTACATTGTTAATGTTTGTTATTGTCAATTACATTGTTAATGTTTGTGATTGTCAGCTGCATTGTTAATGTTTGTTATTGTCAATTACATTGTTAATGTTTGTTATTGTCAATTACATTGTTAATGTTTGTTATTGTCAATTACATTGTTAATGTTTGTGATTGTCAGTTGCATTGTTAATGTTTGTTATTGTCAATTACATTGTTAATGTTTGTTATTGTCAATTACATTGTTAATGTTTGTTATTGTCAGTTACATTGTTAATGTTTGTTATTGTCAGCTGCATTGTTAATGTTTGTTATTGTCAGTTACATTGTTAATGTTTGTTATTGTCAATTACATTGTTAATGTTTGTTATTGTCAATTACATTGTTAATGTTTGTTATTGTCAGCTGCATTGTTAATGTTTGTTATTGTCAATTACATTGTTAATGTTTGTTATTGTCAATTACATTGTTAATGTTTGTTATTGTCAGTTACATTGTTAATGTTTGTTACTGTCAGTTGCATTGTTAATGTTTGTTATTGTCAATTACATTGTTAATGTTTGTAATTGTCAATTACATTGTTAATGTTTGTTATTGTCAATTACATTGTTAATGTTTGTGATTGTCAGTTGCATTGTTAATGTTTGTTATTGTCAATTACATTGTTAATGTTTGTTATTGTCAATGACATTGTTAATGTTTGTGATTGTCAGTTGCATTGTTAATGTTTGTTATTGTCAGTTACATTGTTAATGTTTGTTATTGTCAATTACATTGTTAATGTTTGTGATTGTCAGTTGCATTGTTAATGTTTGTTATTGTCAATTACATTGTTAATGTTTGTGATAGTCAATTACATTCTTAATGTTTGTTATTGTCAATTACATTGTTAATGTTTGTTATTGTCAATTACATTGTTAATGTTTGTGATTGTCAGTTGCATTGTTAATGTATGTTATTGTCAGTTACATTGTTAATGTTTGTTAATGTCAATTACATTGTTAATGTTTGTGATTGTCAGCTGCATTGTTCATGTTTGTTATTGTCAATTACATTGTTAATGTTTGTTATTGTCAGTTACATTGTTAATGTATGTTATTGTCAATTACATTGTTAATGTTTGTTATTGTCAATTACATTGTTAATGTTTGTTATTGTCAATTACATTGTTAATGTTTGTTATTGTCAATTACATTGTTAATGTTTGTTATTGTCAATTACATTGTTAATGTTTGTTATTTTCAGTTGCATTGTTAATGTTTGTTATTGTCAGCTGCATTGTTAATGTTTGTTATTGTCAATTACATTGTTAATGTTTGTTATTGTCAGTTACATTGTTAATGTTTGTTATTGTCAATTACATTGTTAATGTTTGTTATTGTCAGTTGCATTGTTAATGTTTGTTATTGTCAGCTGCATTGTTAATGTTTGTTATTGTCGATTACATTGTTAATGTTTGTTATTGTCAGTTACATTGTTAATGTTTGTTATTGTCGATTACATTGTTAATGTTTGTTATTGTCAGTTACATTGTTAATGTTTGTTATTGTCGATTACATTGTTAATGTTTGTTATTGTCAGTTACATTGTTAATGTTTGTTATTGTCAGTTGCATTGTTAATGTTTGTTATTGTCAGCTGCATTGTTAATGTTTGTTATTATCAATTACATTGTTAATGTTTGTTATTGTCAGCTGCATTGTTAATGTTTGTTATTGTCAGTTACATTGTTTATGTTTGTTATTGTCAATTACATTGTTAATGTTTGTTATTGTCATCTGCATTGTTAATGTTTGTTATTGTCAGCTGCATTGTTAATGTTTGTTATTGTCAATTACATTGTTAATGTTTGTTATTGTCAATTACATTGTTAATGTTTGTTATTGTCAGCTGCATTGTTAATGTTTGTTATTGTCAATTACATTGTTAATGTTTGTTATTGTCAATTACATTGTTAATGTTTGTTATTGTCAATTACATTGTTAATGTTTGTTATAGTCAGCTGCATTGTTAATGTTTGTTATTGTCAATTACATTGTTAATATTTGTTATTGTCAGTTACATTGTTAATGTTTGTTATTGTCAATTACATTGTTAATGTTTGTTATTGTCAATTACATTGTTAATGTTTGTTATTGTCAATTACATTGTTAATGTTTGTTATTGTCAGCTGCATTGTTAATGTTTGTTATTGTCAGTTACATTGTTAATGTTTGTTATTGTCAATTACATTGTTAATGTTTGTTATTGTCAATTACATTGTTAATGTTTGTTATTGTCAGCTGCATTGTTAATGTTTGTTATTGTCAGTTACATTGTTAATGTTTGTTATTGTCAGTTACATTGTTAATGTTTGTTATTGTCAATTACATTGTTAATGTTTGTTATTGTCAATTACATTGTTAATGTTTGTTATTGTCAGCTGCATTGTTAATGTTTGTTATTGTCAGTTACATTGTTAATGTTTGTTATTGTCAATTACATTGTTAATGTTTGTTATTGTCAGTTACATTGTTAATGTTTGTTATTGTCAGTTACATTGTTAATGTTTGTTATTGTCAATTACATTGTTAATGTTTGTTATTGTCAATTACATTGTTAATGTTTGTTATTGTCAGCTGCATTGTTAATGTTTGTTATTGTCAGTTACATTGTTAATGTTTGTTATTGTCAGTTACATTGTTAATGTTTGTTATTGTCAATTACATTGTTAATGTTTGTTATTGTCAGTTGCATTGTTAATGTTTGTTATTGTCAGCTGCATTGTTAATGTTTGTTATTGTCGATTACATTGTTAATGTTTGTTATTGTCAGTTACATTGTTAATGTTTGTTATTGTCGATTACATTGTTAATGTTTGTTATTGTCAGTTACATTGTTAATGTTTGTTATTGTCGATTACATTGTTAATGTTTGTTATTGTCAGTTACATTGTTAATGTTTGTTATTGTCAGTTGCATTGTTAATGTTTGTTATTGTCAGCTGCATTGTTAATGTTTGTTATTATCAATTACATTGTTAATGTTTGTTATTGTCAGCTGCATTGTTAATGTTTGTTATTGTCAGTTACATTGTTTATGTTTGTTATTGTCAATTACATTGTTAATGTTTGTTATTGTCATCTGCATTGTTAATGTTTGTTATTGTCAGCTGCATTGTTAATGTTTGTTATTGTCAATTACATTGTTAATGTTTGTTATTGTCAATTACATTGTTAATGTTTGTTATTGTCAATTACATTGTTAATGTTTGTTATTGTCAGCTGCATTGTTAATGTTTGTTATTGTCAATTACATTGTTAATGTTTGTTATTGTCAATTACATTGTTAATGTTTGTTATTGTCAGCTGCATTGTTAATCTTTGGTATTGTCTATTACATTGTTAATGTTTGTTATTGTCAATTACATTGTTAATGTTTGTTATTGTCAATTACATTGTTAAAGTTTGTTATTGTCAATTACATTGTTAATGTTTGTTATTGTCAATTACATTGTTAATGTTTGTGATTGTCAGCTGCATTGTTAATGTTTGTTATTGTCAATTACATTGTTAATGTTTGTTATTGTCAATTACATTGTTAATGTTTGTTATTGTCAATTACATTGTTAATGTTTGTGATAGTCAGTTTCATTGTTAATGTTTGTGATTGTCAGTTGCATTGTTAATGTTTGTGATTGTCAATTACATTGTTAATGTTTGTTATTGTCAATTACATTGTTAATGTTTGTGATTGTCAGCTGCATTGTTAATGTTTGTTATTGTCAATTACATTGTTAATGTTTGTTATTGTCAATTACATTGTTAATGTTTGTTATTGTCAATTACATTGTTAATGTTTGTGATTGTCAGTTGCATTGTTAATGTTTGTTATTGTCAATTACATTGTTAATGTTTGTTATTGTCAATTACATTGTTAATGTTTGTTATTGTCAGTTACATTGTTAATGTTTGTTATTGTCAGCTGCATTGTTAATGTTTGTTATTGTCAGTTACATTGTTAATGTTTGTTATTGTCAATTACATTGTTAATGTTTGTTATTGTCAATTACATTGTTAATGTTTGTTATTGTCAGCTGCATTGTTAATGTTTGTTATTGTCAATTACATTGTTAATGTTTGTGATTGTCAGCTGCATTGTTAATGTTTGTTATTGTCAATTACATTGTTAATGTTTGTTATTGTCAATTACATTGTTAATGTTTGTTATTGTCAATTACATTGTTAATGTTTGTGATAGTCAGTTTCATTGTTAATGTTTGTGATTGTCAGTTGCATTGTTAATGTTTGTGATTGTCAATTACATTGTTAATGTTTGTTATTGTCAATTACATTGTTAATGTTTGTGATTGTCAGCTGCATTGTTAATGTTTGTTATTGTCAATTACATTGTTAATGTTTGTTATTGTCAATTACATTGTTAATGTTTGTTATTGTCAATTACATTGTTAATGTTTGTGATTGTCAGTTGCATTGTTAATGTTTGTTATTGTCAATTACATTGTTAATGTTTGTTATTGTCAATTACATTGTTAATGTTTGTTATTGTCAGTTACATTGTTAATGTTTGTTATTGTCAGCTGCATTGTTAATGTTTGTTATTGTCAGTTACATTGTTAATGTTTGTTATTGTCAATTACATTGTTAATGTTTGTTATTGTCAATTACATTGTTAATGTTTGTTATTGTCAGCTGCATTGTTAATGTTTGTTATTGTCAATTACATTGTTAATGTTTGTTATTGTCAATTACATTGTTAATGTTTGTTATTGTCAGTTACATTGTTAATGTTTGTTACTGTCAGTTGCATTGTTAATGTTTGTTATTGTCAATTACATTGTTAATGTTTGTAATTGTCAATTACATTGTTAATGTTTGTTATTGTCAATTACATTGTTAATGTTTGTGATTGTCAGTTGCATTGTTAATGTTTGTTATTGTCAATTACATTGTTAATGTTTGTTATTGTCAATGACATTGTTAATGTTTGTGATTGTCAGTTGCATTGTTAATGTTTGTTATTGTCAGTTACATTGTTAATGTTTGTTATTGTCAATTACATTGTTAATGTTTGTGATTGTCAGTTGCATTGTTAATGTTTGTTATTGTCAATTACATTGTTAATGTTTGTGATAGTCAATTACATTCTTAATGTTTGTTATTGTCAATTACATTGTTAATGTTTGTTATTGTCAATTACATTGTTAATGTTTGTGATTGTCAGTTGCATTGTTAATGTATGTTATTGTCAGTTACATTGTTAATGTTTGTTAATGTCAATTACATTGTTAATGTTTGTGATTGTCAGCTGCATTGTTCATGTTTGTTATTGTCAATTACATTGTTAATGTTTGTTATTGTCAGTTACATTGTTAATGTATGTTATTGTCAATTACATTGTTAATGTTTGTTATTGTCAATTACATTGTTAATGTTTGTTATTGTCAATTACATTGTTAATGTTTGTTATTGTCAATTACATTGTTAATGTTTGTTATTGTCAATTACATTGTTAATGTTTGTTATTTTCAGTTGCATTGTTAATGTTTGTTATTGTCAGCTGCATTGTTAATGTTTGTTATTGTCAATTACATTGTTAATGTTTGTTATTGTCAGTTACATTGTTAATGTTTGTTATTGTCAATTACATTGTTAATGTTTGTTATTGTCAGTTGCATTGTTAATGTTTGTTATTGTCAGCTGCATTGTTAATGTTTGTTATTGTCGATTACATTGTTAATGTTTGTTATTGTCAGTTACATTGTTAATGTTTGTTATTGTCGATTACATTGTTAATGTTTGTTATTGTCAGTTACATTGTTAATGTTTGTTATTGTCGATTACATTGTTAATGTTTGTTATTGTCAGTTACATTGTTAATGTTTGTTATTGTCAGTTGCATTGTTAATGTTTGTTATTGTCAGCTGCATTGTTAATGTTTGTTATTATCAATTACATTGTTAATGTTTGTTATTGTCAGCTGCATTGTTAATGTTTGTTATTGTCAGTTACATTGTTTATGTTTGTTATTGTCAATTACATTGTTAATGTTTGTTATTGTCATCTGCATTGTTAATGTTTGTTATTGTCAGCTGCATTGTTAATGTTTGTTATTGTCAATTACATTGTTAATGTTTGTTATTGTCAATTACATTGTTAATGTTTGTTATTGTCAGCTGCATTGTTAATGTTTGTTATTGTCAATTACATTGTTAATGTTTGTTATTGTCAATTACATTGTTAATGTTTGTTATTGTCAATTACATTGTTAATGTTTGTTATAGTCAGCTGCATTGTTAATGTTTGTTATTGTCAATTACATTGTTAATATTTGTTATTGTCAGTTACATTGTTAATGTTTGTTATTGTCAATTACATTGTTAATGTTTGTTATTGTCAATTACATTGTTAATGTTTGTTATTGTCAATTACATTGTTAATGTTTGTTATTGTCAGCTGCATTGTTAATGTTTGTTATTGTCAGTTACATTGTTAATGTTTGTTATTGTCAATTACATTGTTAATGTTTGTTATTGTCAATTACATTGTTAATGTTTGTTATTGTCAGCTGCATTGTTAATGTTTGTTATTGTCAGTTACATTGTTAATGTTTGTTATTGTCAGTTACATTGTTAATGTTTGTTATTGTCAATTACATTGTTAATGTTTGTTATTGTCAATTACATTGTTAATGTTTGTTATTGTCAGCTGCATTGTTAATGTTTGTTATTGTCAGTTACATTGTTAATGTTTGTTATTGTCAATTACATTGTTAATGTTTGTTATTGTCAGTTACATTGTTAATGTTTGTTATTGTCAGTTACATTGTTAATGTTTGTTATTGTCAATTACATTGTTAATGTTTGTTATTGTCAATTACATTGTTAATGTTTGTTATTGTCAGCTGCATTGTTAATGTTTGTTATTGTCAGTTACATTGTTAATGTTTGTTATTGTCAGTTACATTGTTAATGTTTGTTATTGTCAGTTATATTGTTAATGTTTGTGATTGTCAGCTGCATTGTTAATGTTTGTTATTGTCAATTACATTGTTAATGTTTGTTATTGTCAGCTGCATTGTTAATGTATGTTATTGTCAGTTACATTGTTAATGTTTGTTATTGTCAGTTACATTGTTAATGTTTGTTATTGTCAGTTACATTGTTAATGTTTGTTATTGTCAATTACAGTGTCAATGTTTGTTATTGTCAGTTGCATTGTTAATGTTTGTTATTGTCAATTACATTGTTAATGTTTGTTATTGTCAGTTGCATTGTTAATGTTTGTTATTGTCAGCTGCATTGTTAATGTTTGTTATTGTCAATTACATTGTTAATGCTTGTTATTGTCAGCTGCATTGTTAATGTTTGTTATTGTCAGTTACATTGTTAATGTTTGTTATTGTCAGTTACATTGTTAATGTTTGTTATTGTCAGTTACATTGTTAATGTATGTTATTGTCAATTACATTGTTAATGTTTGTTATTGTCAGTTGCATTGTTAATGTTTGTTATTGTCAATTACATTGTTAATGTTTGTTATTGTCAGTTGCATTGTTAATGTTTGTTATTGTCAGCTGCATTGTTAATGTTTGTTATTGTCAATTACATTGTTAATGTTTGTTATTGTCAATTACATTGTTAATGTTTGTTATTGTCAATTACATTGTTAATGTTTGTTATTGTCAGCTGCATTGTTAATGTTTGTTATTGTCAGTTACATTGTTAATGTTTGTGATTGTCAATTACATTGTTAATGTTTGTTATTGTCAATTACATTGTTAATGTTTGTTATTGTCAGCGGCATTGTTAATGTTTGGTATTGCCTATTACATTGTTAATGTTTGTCATTGTCAATTACATTGTTAATGTTTGTTATTGTCAATTACATTGTTAATGTTTGTTATTGTCAATTACATTGTTAATGTTTGTTATTGTCAATTACATTGTTAATGTTTGTGATTGTCAGCTGCATTGTTAATGTTTGTTATTGTCAATTACATTGTTAATGTTTGTTATTGTCAATTACATTGTTAATGTTTGTTATTGTCAATTACATTGTTAATGTTTGTTATTGTCAATTACATTGTTAATGTTTGTGATAGTCAGTTTCATTGTTAATGTTTGTGATTGTCAGTTGCATTGTTAATGTTTGTGATTGTCAATTACATTGTTAATGTTTGTTATTGTCAATTACATTGTTAATGTTTGTGATTGTCAGCTGCATTGTTAATGTTTGTTATTGTCAATTATATTGTTAATGTTTGTTATTGTCAATTACATTGTTAATGTTTGTTATTGTCAATTACATTGTTAATGTTTGTGATTGTCAGTTGCATTGTTAATGTTTGTTATTGTCAATCACATTGTTAATGTTTGTTATTGTCAATTACATTGTTAATGTTTGTTATTGTCAGTTACATTGTTAATGTTTGTTATTGTCAGCTGCATTGTTAATGTTTGTTATTGTCAGTTACATTGTTAATGTTTGTTATTGTCAATTACATTGTTAATGTTTGTTATTGTCAATTACATTGTTAATGTTTGTTATTGTCAGCTGCATTGTTAATGTTTGTTATTGTCAATTACATTGTTAATGTTTGTTATTGTCAATTACATTGTTAATGTTTGTTATTGTCAGTTACATTGTTAATGTTTGTGATTGTCAGTTGCATTGTTAATGTTTGTTATTGTCAATTACATTGTTAATGTTTGTTATTGTCAATTACATTGTTAATGTTTGTTATTGTCAGTTACATTGTTAATGTTTGTTATTGTCAATTACATTGTTAATGTTTGTGATTGTCAGTTGCATTGTTAATGTTTGTTATTGTCAATTACATTGTTAATGTTTGTGATTGTCAATTACATTCTTAATGTTTGTTATTGTCAATTACATTGTTAATGTTTGTTATTGTCAATTACATTGTTAATGTTTGTGATTGTCAGTTGCATTGTTAATGTTTGTTATTGTCAGTTACATTGTTAATGTTTGTTATTGTCAATTACATTGTTAATGTTTGTGATTGTCAGCTGCATTGTTCATGTTTGTTATTGTCAATTACATTGTTAATGTTTGTTATTGTCAATTACATTGTTAATGTTTGTTATTGTCAATTACATTGTGAATGTTTGTTATTGTCAATTACATTGTTAATGTTTGTTATTGTCAATTACATTGTTAATGTGTGTTATTGTCAGTTGCATTGTTAATGTTTGTTATTGTCAGCTGCATTGTTAATGTTTGTTATTGTCAATTACATTGTTAATGTTTGTTATTGTCAGTCACATTGTTAATGTTTGTTATTGTCAATTACATTGTTAATGTTTGTTATTGTCAGTTGCATTGTTAATGTTTGTTATTGTCAGCTGCATTGTTAATGTTTGTTATTGTCGATTACATTGTTAATGTTTGTTATTGTCAGTTACATTGTTAATGTTTGTTATTGTCAATTACATTGTTTATGTTTGTTATTGTCAATTACATTGTTAATGTTTGTTATTGTCAGCTGCATTGTTAATGTTTGTTATTGTCAGTTACATTGTTAATGTTTGTTATTGTCAATTACATTGTTAATGTTTGTTATTGTCAGTTACATTGTTAATGTTTGTTATTGTCAGTTACATTGTTAATGTTTGTTATTGTCAATTACATTGTTAATGTTTGTTATTGTCAATTACATTGTTAATGTTTGTTATTGTCAGCTGCATTGTTAATGTTTGTTATTGTCAGTTACATTGTTAATGTTTGTTATTGTCAGTTACATTGTTAATGTTTGTTATTGTCAGTTATATTGTTAATGTTTGTGATTGTCAGCTGCATTGTTAATGTTTGTTATTGTCAATTACATTGTTAATGTTTGTTATTGTCAGCTGCATTGTTAATGTTTGTTATTGTCAGTTACATTGTTAATGTTTGTTATTGTCAGTTACATTGTTAATGTTTGTTATTGTCAGTTACATTGTTAATGTTTGTTATTGTCAATTACATTGTCAATGTTTGTTATTGTCAGTTGCATTGTTAATGTTTGTTATTGTCAATTACATTGTTAATGTTTATTATTGTCAGTTGCATTGTTAATGTTTGTTATTGTCAGCTGCATTGTTAATGTTTGTTATTGTCAATTACATTGTTAATGCTTGTTATTGTCAGCTGCATTGTTAATGTTTGTTATTGTCAGTTACATTGTTAATGTTTGTTATTGTCAGTTACATTGTTAATGTTTGTTATTGTCAGTTACATTGTTAATGTATGTTATTGTCAATTACATTGTTAATGTTTGTTATTGTAAGTTGCATTGTTAATGTTTGTTATTGTCAGCTGCATTGTTAATGTTTGTTATTGTCAATTACATTGTTAATGTTTGTTATTGTCAATTACATTGTTAATGTATGTTATTGTCAATTACATTGTTAATGTTTGTTATTGTCAGCTGCATTGTTAATGTTTGTTATTGTCAGTTACATTGTTAATGTTTGTGATTGTCAATTACATTGTTAATGTTTGTTATTGTCAATTACATTGTTAATGTTTGTTATTGTCAGCGGCATTGTTAATGTTTGGTATTGTCTATTACATTGTTAATGTTTGTTATTGTCAATTACATTGTTAATGTTTGTTATTGTCAATTACATTGTTAATGTTTGTTATTGTCAATTACATTGTTAATGTTTGTTATTGTCAATTACATTGTTAATGTTTGTGATTGTCAGCTGCATTGTTAATGTTTGTTATTGTCAATTACATTGTTAATGTTTGTTATTGTCAATTACATTGTTAATGTTTGTTATTGTCAATTACATTGTTAATGTTTGTTATTGTCAATTACATTGTTAATGTTTGTGATAGTCAGTTTCATTGTTAATGTTTGTGATTGTCAGTTGCATTGTTAATGTTTGTGATTGTCAATTACATTGTTAATGTTTGTTATTGTCAATTACATTGTTAATGTTTGTGATTGTCAGCTGCATTGTTAATGTTTGTTATTGTCAATTATATTGTTAATGTTTGTTATTGTCAATTACATTGTTAATGTTTGTTATTGTCAATTACATTGTTAATGTTTGTGATTGTCAGTTGCATTGTTAATGTTTGTTATTGTCAATCACATTGTTAATGTTTGTTATTGTCAATTACATTGTTAATGTTTGTTATTGTCAGTTACATTGTTAATGTTTGTTATTGTCAGCTGCATTGTTAATGTTTGTTATTGTCAGTTACATTGTTAATGTTTGTTATTGTCAATTACATTGTTAATGTTTGTTATTGTCAATTACATTGTTAATGTTTGTTATTGTCAGCTGCATTGTTAATGTTTGTTATTGTCAATTACATTGTTAATGTTTGTTATTGTCAATTACATTGTTAATGTTTGTTATTGTCAGTTACATTGTTAATGTTTGTTACTGTCAGTTGCATTGTTAATGTTTGTTATTGTCAATTACATTGTTAATGTTTGTTATTGTCAATTACATTGTTAATGTTTGTTATTGTCAATTACATTGTTAATGTTTGTGATTGTCAGTTGCATTGTTAATGTTTGTTATTGTCAATTACATTGTTAATGTTTGTTATTGTCAATTAAATTGTTAATGTTTGTGATTGTCAGTTGCATTGTTAATGTTTGTTATTGTCAGTTACATTGTTAATGTTTGTTATTGTCAATTACATTGTTAATGTTTGTGATTGTCAGTTGCATTGTTAATGTTTGTTATTGTCAATTACATTGTTAATGTTTGTGATTGTCAATTACATTCTTATGTTTGTTATTGTCAATTACATTGTTAATGTTTGTTATTGTCAATTACATTGTTAATGTTTGTGATTGTCAGTTGCATTGTTAATGTTTGTTATTGTCAGTTACATTGTTAATGTTTGTTATTGTCAATTACATTGTTAATGTTTGTGATTGTCAGCTGCATTGTTCATGTTTGTTATTGTCAATTACATTGTTAATGTTTGTTATTGTCAGTTACATTGTTAATGTATGTTATTGTCAATTACATTGTTAATGTTTGTTATTGTCAATTACATTGTTAATGTTTGTTATTGTCAATTACATTGTTAATGTTTGTTATTGTCAATTACATTGTTAATGTTTGTTATTGTCAGTTGCATTGTTAATTTTGGTATTGTCAGCTGCATTGTTAATGTTTGTTATTGTCAATTACATTGTTAATGTTTGTTATTGTCAGTCACATTGTTAATGTTTGTTATTGTCAATTACATTGTTAATGTTTGTTATTGTCAGTTGCATTGTTAATGTTTGTTATTGTCAGCTGCATTGTTAATGTTTGTTATTGTCGATTACATTGTTAATGTTTGTTATTGTCAGTTACATTGTTAATGTTTGTTATTGTCGATTACATTGTTAATGTTTGTTATTGTCAGTTACATTGTTAATGTTTGTTATTGTCGATTACATTGTTAATGTTTGTTATTGTCAGTTACATTGTTAATGTTTGTTATTGTCAGTTGCATTGTTAATGTTTGTTATTGTCAGCTGCATTGTTAATGTTTGTTATTATCAATTACATTGTTAATGTTTGTTATTGTCAGCTGCATTGTTAATGTTTGTTATTGTCAGTTACATTGTTTATGTTTGTTATTGTCAATTACATTGTTAATGTTTGTGATTGTCAGTTGCATTGTTAATGTTTGTTATTGTCAATCACATTGTTAATGTTTGTTATTGTCAATTACATTGTTAATGTTTGTTATTGTCAGTTACATTGTTAATGTTTGTTATTGTCAGCTGCATTGTTAATGTTTGTTATTGTCAGTTACATTGTTAATGTTTGTTATTGTCAATTACATTGTTAATGTTTGTTATTGTCAATTACATTGTTAATGTTTGTTATTGTCAGCTGCATTGTTAATGTTTGTTATTGTCAATTACATTGTTAATGTTTGTTATTGTCAATTACATTGTTAATGTTTGTTATTGTCAGTTACATTGTTAATGTTTGTTACTGTCAGTTGCATTGTTAATGTTTGTTATTGTCAATTACATTGTTAATGTTTGTTATTGTCAATTACATTGTTAATGTTTGTGATTGTCAGTTGCATTGTTAATGTTTGTTATTGTCAATTACATTGTTAATGTTTGTTATTGTCAATTACATTGTTAATGTTTGTGATTGTCAGTTGCATTGTTAATGTTTGTTATTGTCAGTTACATTGTTAATGTTTGTTATTGTCAATTACATTGTTAATGTTTGTGATTGTCAGTTGCATTGTTAATGTTTGTTATTGTCAATTACATTGTTAATGTTTGTTATTGTCAGCTGCATTGTTAATGTTTGTTATTGTCAATTACATTGTTAATGTTTGTTATTGTCAATTACATTGTTAATGTTTGTTATTGTCAATTACATTGTTAATGTTTGTTATAGTCAGCTGCATTGTTAATGTTTGTTATTGTCAATTACATTGTTAATGTTTGTTATTGTCAGCTGCATTGTTAATGTTTGTTATTGTCAGTTACATTGTTAATGTTTGTTATTGTCAATTACATTGTTAATGTTTGTTATTGTCAATTACATTGTTAATGTTTGTTATTGTCAATTACATTGTTAATGTTTGTTATTGTCAATTACATTGTTAATGTTTGTTATTGTCAGTTGCATTGTTAATTTTGGTATTGTCAGCTGCATTGTTAATGTTTGTTATTGTCAATTACATTGTTAATGTTTGTTATTGTCAGTCACATTGTTAATGTTTGTTATTGTCAATTACATTGTTAATGTTTGTTATTGTCAGTTGCATTGTTAATGTTTGTTATTGTCGATTACATTGTTAATGTTTGTTATTGTCAGTTACATTGTTAATGTTTGTTATTGTCGATTACATTGTTAATGTTTGTTATTGTCAGTTACATTGTTAATGTTTGTTATTGTCGATTACATTGTTAATGTTTGTTATTGTCAGTTACATTGTTAATGTTTGTTATTGTCAGTTGCATTGTTAATGTTTGTTATTGTCAGCTGCATTGTTAATGTTTGTTATTATCAATTACATTGTTAATGTTTGTTATTGTCAGCTGCATTGTTAATGTTTGTTATTGTCAGTTACATTGTTTATGTTTGTTATTGTCAATTACATTGTTAATGTTTGTTATTGTCATCTGCATTGTTAATGTTTGTTATTGTCAGCTGCATTGTTAATGTTTGTTATTGTCAATTACATTGTTAATGTTTGTTATTGTCAATTACATTGTTAATGTTTGTTATTGTCAGCTGCATTGTTAATGTTTGTTATTGTCAATTACATTGTTAATGTTTGTTATTGTCAATTACATTGTTAATGTTTGTTATTGTCAATTACATTGTTAATGTTTGTTATAGTCAGCTGCATTGTTAATGTTTGTTATTGTCAATTACATTGTTAATGTTTGTTATTGTCAGCTGCATTGTTAATGTTTGTTATTGTCAGTTACATTGTTAATGTTTGTTATTGTCAATTACATTGTTAATGTTTGTTATTGTCAATTACATTGTTAATGTTTGTTATTGTCAATTACATTGTTAATGTTTATTATTGTCAGCTGCATTGTTAATGTTTGTTATTGTCAGTTACATTGTTAATGTTTGTTATTGTCAGTTACATTGATAATGTTTGTTATTGTCAATTACATTGTTAATGTTTGTTATTGTCAATTACATTGTTAATGTTTGTTATTGTCAGCTGCATTGTTAATGGTTGTTATTGTCAGTTACATTGTTAATGTTTGTTATTGTCAGTTACATTGTTAATGTTTGTTATTGTCAATTACATTGTTAATGTTTGTTACTGTCAGCTGCATTGTTAATGTTTGTTATTGTCAGCTGCATTGTTAATGTTTGTTATCGTCAATTACATTGTTAATGTTTGTTATTGTCGATTACATTGTTAATGTTTGTTATTGTCAATTACATTGTTAATGTTTGTTATTGTCAGCTGCATTGTTAATGTTTGTTATTGTCAGTTACATTGTTAATGTTTGTTATTGTCAGTTACATTGTTAATGTTTGTTATTGTCAATTACATTGTTAATGTTTGTTATTGTCAATTACATTGTTAATGTTTGTTATTGTCAGCTGCATTGTTAATATTTGTTATTGTCAGTTACATTGTTAATGTTTGTTATTGTCAGTTACATTGTTAATGTTTGTTATTGTCAATTACATTGTTAATGTTTGTTATTGTCAATTACATTGTTAATGTTTGTTATTGTCAGCTGCATTGTTAATGTTTGTTATTGTCAGTTACATTGTTAATGTTTGTTATTGTCAGTTCCATTGTTAATGTTTGTTATTGTCAGTTACATTGTTAATGTTTGTTATTGTCAATTACATTGTTAATGTTTGTTATTGTCAGCTGCATTGTTAATGTTTGTTATTGTCAGTTACATTGTTAATGTTTGTTATTGTCAGTTACATTGTTAATGTTTGTTATTGTCAGTTACATTGTTAATGTTTGTGATTGTCAGCTGCATTGTTAATGTTTGTTATTGTCAATTACATTGTTAATGTTTGTTATTGTCAGCTGCATTGTTAATGTTTGTTATTGTCAGTTACATTGTTAATGTTTGTTATTGTCAGTTACATTGTTAATGTTTGTTATTGTCAATTACATTGTTAATGTTTGTTATTGTCAGTTGCATTGTTAATGTTTGTTATTGTCAATTACATTGTTAATGTTTGTTATTGTCAGTTGCATTGTTAATGTTTGTTATTGTCAGCTGCATTGTTAATGTTTGTTATTGTCAATTACATTGTTAATGTTTGTTATTGTCAATTACATTGTTAATGTTTGTTATTGTCAATTACATTGTTAATGTTTGTTATTGTCAGCTGCATTGTTAATATTTGTTATTGTCAGTTACATTGTTAATGTTTGTGATTGTCAATTACATTGTTAATGTTTGTGATTGTCAATTACATTGTTAATGTTTGTTATTGTCAATTACATTGTTAATGTTTGTGATTGTCAGCTGTATTGTTAATGTTTGTTATTGTCAATTACATTGTTAATGTTTGTGATTGTCAGCTGTATTGTTAATGTTTGTTATTGTCAATTACATTGTTAATGTTTGTGATTGTCAGTTGCATTGTTAATGTTTGTGATTGTCAGTTGCATTGTTAATGTTTGTGATTGTCAATTACATTGTTAATGTTTGTTATTGTAAATTACATTGTTAATGTTTGTGATTGTCAGCTGCATTGTTAATGTTTGTTATTGTCAATTACATTGTTAATGTTTGTTATTGTCAATTACATTGTTAATGTTTGTTATTGTCAGCTGCATTGTTAATGTTTGTTATTGTCAGTATCATTGTTAATGTTTGTTATTGTCAGTTACATTGTTAATGTTTGTTATTGTCAGTTACATTGTTAATGTTTGTTATTGTCAGTTACATTGTTAATGTTTGTTATTGTCAATTACATTGTTAATGTTTGTTATTGTCAGCTGCATTGTTAATGTTTGTTATTGTCAGTTACATTGTTAATGTTTGTTATTGTCAGTTACATTGTTAATGTTTGTTATTGTCAATTACATTGTTAATGTTTGTTATTGTCAGCTGCATTGTTAATGTTTGTTATTGTCAATTACATTGTTAATGTTTGTTATTGTCAGCTGCATTGTTAATGTTTGTTATTGTCAGTTACATTGTTAATGTTTGTTATTGTCAGTTACATTGTTAATGTTTGTTATTGTCAGTTACATTGTTAATGTTTGTTATTTTCAATTACATTGTTAATGTTTGTTATTGTCAGCTGCATTGTTAATGTTTGTTATTGTCAATTACATTGTTAATGTTTGTTATTGTCAATTACATTGTTAATGTTTGTTATTGTCAATTACATTGTTAATGTTTGTTATTGTCAGCTGCATTGTTAATGTTTGTTATTGTCAGTTACATTGTTAATGTTTGTGATTGTCAATTACATTGTTAATGTTTGTTATTGTCAATTACATTGTTAATGTTTGTTATTGTCAGCTGCATTGTTAATGTTTATTATTGTCAGCTGCATTGTTAATGTTTGTTATTGTCAGTTACATTGTTAATGTTTGTTATTGTCAGTTACATTGATAATGTTTGTTAT
Organism: Scyliorhinus torazame; assembly: GCF_047496885.1. Lineage (NCBI taxonomy): Eukaryota > Metazoa > Chordata > Chondrichthyes > Carcharhiniformes > Scyliorhinidae > Scyliorhinus > Scyliorhinus torazame. Next base: position 86,203 of record NW_027308235.1, read on the forward strand.
TGTCAATTACATTGTTAATGTTTGTTATTGTCAATTACATTGTTAATGTTTGTTATTGTCAGCTGCATTGTTAATGGTTGTTATTGTCAGTTACATTGTTAATGTTTGTTATTGTCAGTTACATTGTTAATGTTTGTTATTGTCAATTACATTGTTAATGTTTGTTACTGTCAGCTGCATTGTTAATGTTTGTTATTGTCAGCTGCATTGTTAATGTTTGTTATCGTCAATTACATTGTTAATGTTTGTTATTGTCGATTACATTGTTAATGTTTGTTATTGTCAATTACATTGTTAATGTTTGTTATTGTCAGCTGCATTGTTAATGTTTGTTATTGTCAGTTACATTGTTAATGTTTGTTATTGTCAGTTACATTGTTAATGTTTGTTATTGTCAATTACATTGTTAATGTTTGTTATTGTCAATTACATTGTTAATGTTTGTTATTGTCAGCTGCATTGTTATTATTTGTTATTGTCAGTTACATTGTTAATGTTTGTTATTGTCAGTTACATTGTTAATGTTTGTTATTGTCAATTACATTGTTAATGTTTGTTATTGTCAATTACATTGTTAATGTTTGTTATTGTCAGCTGCATTGTTAATGTTTGTTATTGTCAGTTACATTGTCAATGTTTGTTATTGTCAGTTCCATTGTTAATGTTTGTTATTGTCAGTTACATTGTTAATGTTTGTTATTGTCAATTACATTGTTAATGTTTGTTATTGTCAGCTGCATTGTTAATGTTTGTTATTGTCAGTTACATTGTTAATGTTTGTTATTGTCAGTTACATTGTTAATGTTTGTTATTGTCAGTTACATTGTTAATGTTTGTGATTGTCAGCTGCATTGTTAATGTTTGTTATTGTCAATTACATTGTTAATGTTTGTTATTGTCAGCTGCATTGTTAATGTTTGTTATTGTCAGTTACATTGTTAATGTTTGTTATTGTCAGTTACATTGTTAATGTTTGTTATTGTCAATTACATTGTTAATGTTTGTTATTGTCAGTTGCATTGTTAATGTTTGTTATTGTCAATTACATTGTTAATGTTTGTTATTGTCAATTACATTGTTAATGTTTGTTATTGTCAGCTGCATTGTTAATATTTGTTATTGTCAGTTACATTGTTAATGTTTGTGATTGTCAATTACATTGTTAATGTTTGTGATTGTCAATTACATTGTTAATGTTTGTGATTGTCAATTACATTGTTAATGTTTGTTATTGTCAATTACATTGTTAATGTTTGTGATTGTCAGCTGTATTGTTAATGTTTGTTATTGTCAATTACATTGTTAATGTTTGTGATTGTCAGCTGTATTGTTAATGTTTGTTATTGTCAATTACATTGTTAATGTTTGTGATTGTCAGTTGCATTGTTAATGTTTGTGATTGTCAGTTGCATTGTTAATGTTTGTGATTGTCAATTACATTGTTAATGTTTGTTATTGTAAATTACATTGTTAATGTTTGTGATTGTCAGCTGCATTGTTAATGTTTGTTATTGTCAATTACATTGTTAATGTTTGTTATTGTCAATTACATTGTTAATGTTTGTTATTGTCAGCTGCATTGTTAATGTTTGTTATTGTCAGTTACATTTTAATGTTTGTTATTGTCAGTTGCATTGTTAATGTTTGTTATTGTCAGCTGCATTGTTAATGTTTGTTATTATCAATTACATTGTTAATGTTTGTTATTGTCAGCTGCATTGTTAATGTTTGTTATTGTCAGTTACATTGTTTATGTTTGTTATTGTCAATTACATTGTTAATGTTTGTTATTGTCATCTGCATTGTTAATGTTTGTTATTGTCAGCTGCATTGTTAATGTTTGTTATTGTCAATTACATTGTTAATGTTTGTTATTGTCAATTACATTGTTAATGTTTGTTATTGTCAATTACATTGTTAATGTTTGTTATTGTCAGCTGCATTGTTAATGTTTGTTATTGTCAATTACATTGTTAATGTTTGTTATTGTCAATTACATTGTTAATGTTTGTTATTGTCAATTACATTGTTAATGTTTGTTATAGTCAGCTGCATTGTTAATGTTTGTTATTGTCAATTACATTGTTATTGTTTGTTATTGTCAGCTGCATTGTTAATGTTTGTTATTGTCAGTTACATTGTTAATGTTTGTTATTGTCAATTACATTGTTAATGTTTGTTATTGTCAATTACATTGTTAATGTTTGTTATTGTCAATTACATTGTTAATGTTTATTATTGTCAGCTGCATTGTTAATGTTTGTTATTGTCAGTTACATTGTTAATGTTTGTTATTGTCAGTTACATTGATAATGTTTGTTATTGTCAATTACATTGTTAATGTTTGTTATTGTCAATTACATTGTTAATGTTTGTTATTGTCAGCTGCATTGTTAATGGTTGTTATTATCAGTTACATTGTTAATGTTTGTTATTGTCAGTTACATTGTTAATGTTTGTTATTGTCAATTACATTGTTAATGTTTGTTACTGTCAGCTGCATTGTTAATGTTTGTTATTGTCAGCTGCATTGTTAATGTTTGTTATCGTCAATTACATTGTTAATGTTTGTTATTGTCGATTACATTGTTAATGTTTGTTATTGTCAATTACATTGTTAATGTTTGTTATTGTCAGCTGCATTGTTAATGTTTGTTATTGTCAGTTACATTGTTAATGTTTGTTATTGTCAGTTACATTGTTAATGTTTGTTATTGTCAATTACATTGTTAATGTTTGTTATTGTCAATTACATTGTTAATGTTTGTTATTGTCAGCTGCATTGTTAATATTTGTTATTGTCAGTTACATTGTTAATGTTTGTTATTGTCAATTACATTGTTAATGTTTGTTATTGTCAATTACATTGTTAATGTTTGTTATTGTCAGCTGCATTGTTAATGTTTGTTATTGTCAGTTACATTGTTAATGTTTGTTATTGTCAGTTCCATTGTTAATGTTTGTTATTGTCAGTTACATTGTTAATGTTTGTTATTGTCAATTACATTGTTAATGTTTGTTATTGTCAGCTGCATTGTTAATGTTTGTTATTGTCAGTTACATTGTTAATGTTTGTTATTGTCAGTTACATTGTTAATGTTTGTTATTGTCAGTTACATTGTTAATGTTTGTGATTGTCAGCTGCATTGTTAATGTTTGTTATTGTCAATTACATTGTTAATGTTTGTTATTGTCAGCTGCATTGTTAATGTTTGTTATTGTCAGTTACATTGTTAATGTTTGTTATTGTCAGTTACATTGTTAATGTTTGTTATTGTCAATTACATTGTTAATGTTTGTTATTGTCAGTTGCATTGTTAATGTTTGTTATTGTCAATTACATTGTTAATGTTTGTTATTGTCAGTTGCATTGTTAATGTTTGTTATTGTCAGCTGCATTGTTAATGTTTGTTATTGTCAATTACATTGTTAATGTTTGTTATTGTCAATTACATTGTTAATGTTTGTTATTGTCAATTACATTGTTAATGTTTGTTATTGTCAGCTGCATTGTTAATATTTGTTATTGTCAGTTACATTGTTAATGTTTGTGATTGTCAATTACATTGTTAATGTTTGTGATTGTCAATTACATTGTTAATGTTTGTTATTGTCAATTACATTGTTAATGTTTGTGATTGTCAGCTGTATTGTTAATGTTTGTTATTGTCAATTACATTGTTAATGTTTGTGATTGTCAGCTGTATTGTTAATGTTTGTTATTGTCAATTACATTGTTAATGTTTGTGATTGTCAGTTGCATTGTTAATGTTTGTGATTGTCAGTTGCATTGTTAATGTTTGTGATTGTCAATTACATTGTTAATGTTTGTTATTGTAAATTACATTGTTAATGTTTGTGATTGTCAGCTGCATTGTTAATGTTTGTTATTGTCAATTACATTGTTAATGTTTGTTATTGTCAATTACATTGTTAATGTTTGTTATTGTCAGCTGCATTGTTAATGTTTGTTATTGTCAGTTACATTGTTAATGTTTGTTATTGTCAGTTACATTGTTAATGTTTGTTATTGTCAGTTACATTGTTAATGTTTGTTATTGTCAATTACATTGTTAATGTTTGTTATTGTCAGCTGCATTGTTAATGTTTGTTATTGTCAGTTACATTGTTAATGTTTGTTATTGTCAGTTACATTGTTAATGTTTGTTATTGTCAATTACATTGTTAATGTTTGTTATTGTCAGCTGCATTGTTAATGTTTGTTATTGTCAATTACATTGTTAATGTTTGTTATTGTCAGCTGCATTGTTAATGTTTGTTATTGTCAGTTACATTGTTAATGTTTGTTATTGTCAGTTACATTGTTAATGTTTGTTATTGTCAGTTACATTGTTAATGTTTGTTATTTTCAATTACATTGTTAATGTTTGTTATTGTCAGCTGCATTGTTGATGTTTGTTATTGTCAATTACATTGTTAATGTTTGTTATTGTCAATTACATTGTTAATGTTTGTTATTGTCAATTACATTGTTAATGTTTGTTATTGTCAGCTGCATTGTTAATGTTTGTTATTGTCAGTTACATTGTTAATGTTTGTGATTGTCAATTACATTGTTAATGTTTGTTATTGTCAATTACATTGTTAATGTTTGTTATTGTCAGCTGCATTGTTAATGTTTGTTATTGTCAATTACATTGTTAATGTTTGTTATTGTCAATTACATTGTTAATGTTTGTTATTGTCAATTACATTGTTAATGTTTGTGATTGTCAATTACATTGTTAATGTTTGTTATTGTCAATTACATTGCTAATGTGTGTTATTGTCAATTACATTGTTAATGTTTGTGATTGTCAATTACATTGTTAATGTTTGTTATTGTCAGCTGCATTGTTGATGTTTGTTATTGTCAATTATATTGTTAATGTTTGTTATTGTCAATTACATTGTTAATGTTTGTTATTGTCAGCTGCATTGTTAATGTTTGTTATTGTCAATTACATTGTTAATGTTTGTTATTGTCAGCTGCATTGTTAATGTTTGTGATTGTCAATTACATTGTTAATGTTTGTTATTGTCAGCTGCATTGTTAATGTTTGTTATTGTCAATTACATTGTTAATGTTTGTTATTGTCAGCTGCATTGTTAATGTTTGTTATTGTCAGCTGCATTGTTAATGTTTGTTACTGTCAATTACATTGTTAATGTTTGTTATTGTCAATTACATTGTTAATGTTTGTTATTGTCAATTATATTGTTAATGTTTGTTATTGTCAATTACATCGTTAATGTTTATTATTGTCAGTTACATTGTTAATGTTTGTTATTGTCAGTTACATTGTTAATGTTTGTTATTGTCAATTACATTGTTAATGTTTGTTATTGTCAATTACATTGTTAATGTTTGTGATTGTCAATTACATTGTTAATGTTTGTTATTGTCAATTACATTGTTAATGTTTGTTATTGTCAATTACATTGTTAATGTTTGTTATTGTCAGCTGCATTGTTAATGTTTGTTATTGTCAATTACATTGTGAATGTTTGTTATTGTCAATTACATTGTTAATGTTTGTGATTGTCAGTTACATTGTTAATGTTTGTTATTGTCAATTACATTGTTAATGTTTGTTATTGTCAATTACATTGTTAATGTTTGTGATTGTCAGTTACATTGTTAATGTTTGTTATTGTCAATTACATTGTTAATGTTTGTTATTGTCAGCTGCATTGTTAATGTTTGTTATTGTCAGCTGCATTGTTAATGTTTGTTATTGTCAATTACATTGTTAATGTTTGTTATTGTCAGCTGCATTGTTAATGTTTGTTATTGTCAGGTGCATTGTTAATGTTTGTTATTGTCAAATACATTGTTAATGTTTGTTATTGTCAGCTGCATTGTTAATGTTTGTTATTGTCAGCTGCATTGTTAATGTTTGTTATTGTCAATTACATTGTTAATGTTTGTTATTGTCAATTACATTGTTAATGTATGTTATTGTCAATTACATTGTTAATGTTTGTTATTGTCAATTACATTGTTAATGTTTGTTATTGTTAATTACATTGTTAATGTTTGTTATTGTCAATTACATTGTTAATGTTTGTTATTGTCAGTTACATTGTTAATGTTTGTTATTGTCAGCTGCATTGTTAATGTTTGTTATTGTCAGCTGCATTGTTAATGTTTGTTATTGTCAGCTGCATTGTTAATGTTTGTTATTGTCAATTACATTGTTAATGTTTGTTATTGTCAGCTGCATTGTTAATGTTTGTTATTGTCAGCTGCATTGTTATTGTTTGTTATTGTCAATTACATTGTTAATGTTTGTTATTGTCAGCTGCATTGTTAATGTTTGTTATTGTCAATTACATTGTTAATGTTTGTTATTGTCAATTACATTGTTAATGTATGTTATTGTCAATTACATTGTTAATGTTTGTTATTGTCAATTACATTGTTAATGTTTGTTATTGTTAATTACATTGTTAATGTTTGTTATTGTCAATTACATTGTTAATGTTTGTTATTGTCAGTTACATTGTTAATGTTTGTTATTGTCAGCTGCATTGTTAATGTTTGTTATTGTCAGCTGCATTGTTAATGTTTGTTATTGTCAGCTGCATTGTTAACGTTTGTTATTGTCAGCTGCATTGTTAATGTTTGTTATTGTCAGCTGCATTGTTAATGTTTGTTATTGTCAATTACATTGTTAATGTTTGTTATTGTCAATTACATTGTTAATGTTTGTTATTGTCAGCTGCATTGTTAATGTTTGTTATTGTCAGCTGCATTGTTAATGTTTGTTATTGTCAGTTACATTGTTAATGTTTGTTATTGTCAATTACATTGTTAATGTTTGTTATTGTCAATTACATTGTTAATGTTTGTTATTGTCAATTACATTGTTAATGTTTGTTATTGTCAGCTGCATTGTTAATGTTTGTTATTGTCAATTACATTGTTAATGTTTGTTATTGTCAATTACATTGTTAATGTTTGTTATTGTCAGTTACATTGTTAATGTTTGTTATTGTCAGCTGCATTGTTAATGATTGTTATTGTCAATTACATTGTTAATGTTTGTTATTGTCAGCTACATTGTTAATGTTTGTTATTGTCAGCTGCATTGTTAATGTTTGTTATTGTCAGTTACATTGTTAATGTTTGTTACTGTCAATTACATTGTTAAGGTTTGTTATTGTCAGCTGCATTGTTAATGTTTGTTATTGTCAGTTACATTGTTAATGTTTGTTATTGTCAATTACATTGTTAATGTTTGTTATTGTCAATTACATTGTTAATGTTTGTTATTGTCAGTTACATTGTTAATGTTTGTTATTGTCAGCTGCATTGTTAATGTTTGTTATTATCAATTACATTGTTAATGTTTGTTATTGTCAGCTGCATTGTTAATGTTTGTTATTGTCAGTTACATTGTTTATGTTTGTTATTGTCAATTACATTGTTAATGTTTGTTATTGTCATCTGCATTGTTAATGTTTGTTATTGTCAGCTGCATTGTTAATGTTTGTTATTGTCAATTACATTGTTAATGTTTGTTATTGTCAATTACATTGTTAATGTTTGTTATTGTCAATTACATTGTTAATGTTTGTTATTGTCAATTACATTGTTAATGTTTGTTATTGTCAATTACATTGTTAATGTTTGTTATTGTCAATTACATTGTTAATGTTTGTTATTGTCAATTACATTGTTAATGTTTGTTATAGTCAGCTGCATTGTTAATGTTTGTTATTGTCAATTACATTGTTAATGTTTGTTATTGTCAGCTGCATTGTTAATGTTTGTTATTGTCAGTTACATTGTTAATGTTTGTTATTGTCAATTACATTGTTAATGTTTGTTATTGTCAATTACATTGTTAATGTTTATTGTTAATGTTTGTTATTGTCAATTACATTGTTAATGTTTGTTACTGTCAGCTGCATTGTTAATGTTTGTTATTGTCAGCTGCATTGTTAATGTTTGTTATCGTCAATTACATTGTTAATGTTTGTTATTGTCGATTACATTGTTAATGTTTGTTATTGTCAATTACATTGTTAATGTTTGTTATTGTCAGCTGCATTGTTAATGTTTGTTATTGTCAGTTACATTGTTAATGTTTGTTATTGTCAGTTACATTGTTAATGTTTGTTATTGTCAATTACATTGTTAATGTTTGTTATTGTCAATTACATTGTTAATGTTTGTTATTGTCAGCTGCATTGTTAATATTTGTTATTGTCAGTTACATTGTTAATGTTTGTTATTGTCAGTTACATTGTTAATGTTTGTTATTGTCAATTACATTGTTAATGTTTGTTATTGTCAATTACATTGTTAATGTTTGTTATTGTCAGCTGCATTGTTAATGTTTGTTATTGTCAGTTACATTGTTAATGTTTGTTATTGTCAGTTCCATTGTTAATGTTTGTTATTGTCAGTTACATTGTTAATGTTTGTTATTGTCAATTACATTGTTAATGTTTGTTATTGTCAGCTGCATTGTTAATGTTTGTTATTGTCAGTTACATTGTTAATGTTTGTTATTGTCAGTTACATTGTTAATGTTTGTTATTGTCAGTTACATTGTTAATGTTTGTGATTGTCAGCTGCATTGTTAATGTTTGTTATTGTCAATTACATTGTTAATGTTTGTTATTGTCAGCTGCATTGTTAATGTTTGTTATTGTCAGTTACATTGTTAATGTTTGTTATTGTCAGTTACATTGTTAATGTTTGTTATTGTCAATTACATTGTTAATGTTTGTTATTGTCAGTTGCATTGTTAATGTTTGTTATTGTCAATTACATTGTTAATGTTTGTTATTGTCAGTTGCATTGTTAATGTTTGTTATTGTCAGCTGCATTGTTAATGTTTGTTATTGTCAATTACATTGTTAATGTTTGTTATTGTCAATTACATTGTTAATGTTTGTTATTGTCAATTACATTGTTAATGTTTGTTATTGTCAGCTGCATTGTTAATATTTGTTATTGTCAGTTACATTGTTAATGTTTGTGATTGTCAATTACATTGTTAATGTTTGTGATTGTCAATTACATTGTTAATGTTTGTTATTGTCAATTACATTGTTAATGTTTGTGATTGTCAGCTGTATTGTTAATGTTTGTTATTGTCAATTACATTGTTAATGTTTGTGATTGTCAGCTGTATTGTTAATGTTTGTTATTGTCAATTACATTGTTAATGTTTGTGATTGTCAGTTGCATTGTTAATGTTTGTGATTGTCAGTTGCATTGTTAATGTTTGTGATTGTCAATTACATTGTTAATGTTTGTTATTGTAAATTACATTGTTAATGTTTGTGATTGTCAGCTGCATTGTTAATGTTTGTTATTGTCAATTACATTGTTAATGTTTGTTATTGTCAATTACATTGTTAATGTTTGTTATTGTCAGCTGCATTGTTAATGTTTGTTATTGTCAGTTACATTGTTAATGTTTGTTATTGTCAGTTACATTGTTAATGTTTGTTATTGTCAGTTACATTGTTAATGTTTGTTATTGTCAGTTACATTGTTAATGTTTGTTATTGTCAATTACATTGTTAATGTTTGTTATTGTCAGCTGCATTGTTAATGTTTGTTATTGTCAATTACATTGTTAATGTTTGTTATTGTCAGTTACATTGTTAATGTTTGTTATTGTCAGTTACATTGTTAATGTTTGTTATTGTCAATTACATTGTTAATGTTTGTTATTGTCAGCTGCATTGTTAATGTTTGTTATTGTCAATTACATTGTTAATGTTTGTTATTGTCAGCTGCATTGTTAATGTTTGTTATTGTCAGTTACATTGTTAATGTATGTTATTGTCAGTTACATTGTTAATGTTTGTTATTGTCAGTTACATTGTTAATGTTTGTTATTTTCAATTACATTGTTAATGTTTGTTATTGTCAGCTGCATTGTTGATGTTTGTTATTGTCAATTACATTGTTAATGTTTGTTATTGTCAATTACATTGTTAATGTTTGTTATTGTCAATTACATTGTTAATGTTTGTTATTGTCAGCTGCATTGTTAATGTTTGTTATTGTCAGTTACATTGTTAATGTTTGTGATTGTCAATTACATTGTTAATGTTTGTTATTGTCAATTACATTGTTAATGTTTGTTATTGTCAGCTGCATTGTTAATGTTTGTTATTGTCAATTACATTGTTAATGTTTGTTATTGTCAATTACATTGTTAATGTTTGTTATTGTCAATTACATTGTTAATGTTTGTGATTGTCAATTACATTGTTAATGTTTGTTATTGTCAATTACATTGCTAATGTGTGTTATTGTCAATTACATTGTTAATGTTTGTGATTGTCAATTACATTGTTAATGTTTGTTATTGTCAGCTGCATTGTTGATGTTTGTTATTGTCAATTATATTGTTAATGTTTGTTATTGTCAATTACATTGTTAATGTTTGTTATTGTCAGCTGCATTGTTAATGTTTGTTATTGTCAATTACATTGTTAATGTTTGTTATTGTCAGCTGCATTGTTAATGTTTGTGATTGTCAATTACATTGTTAATGTTTGTTATTGCCAGCTGCATTGTTAATGTTTGTTATTGTCAATTACATTGTTAATGTTTGTTATTGTCAGCTGCATTGTTAATGTTTGTTATTGTCAGCTGCATTGTTAATGTTTGTTACTGTCAATTACATTGTTAATGTTTGTTATTGTCAATTACATTGTTAATGTTTGTTATTGTCAATTACATCGTTAATGTTTATTATTGTCAGTTACATTGTTAATGTTTGTTATTGTCAGTTACATTGTTAATGTTTGTTATTGTCAATTACATTGTTAATGTTTGTTATTGTCAATTACATTGTTAATGTTTGTGATTGTCAATTACATTGTTAATGTTTGTTATTGTCAATTACATTGTTAATGTTTGTTATTGTCAATTACATTGTTAATGTTTGTTATTGTCAGCTGCATTGTTAATGTTTGTTATTGTCAATTACATTGTTAATGTTTGTTATTGTCAATTACATTGTTAATGTTTGTGATTGTCAGTTACATTGTTAATGTTTGTTATTGTCAATTACATTGTTAATGTTTGTTATTGTCAATTACATTGTTAATGTTTGTGATTGTCAGTTACATTGTTAATGTTTGTTATTGTCAATTACATTGTTAATGTTTGTTATTGTCAGCTGCATTGTTAATGTTTGTTATTGTCAGCTGCATTGTTAATGTTTGTTATTGTCAATTACATTGTTAATGTTTGTTATTGTCAGCTGCATTGTTAATGTTTGTTATTGTCAGGTGCATTGTTAATGTTTGTTATTGTCAAATACATTGTTAATGTTTGTTATTGTCAGCTGCATTGTTAATGTTTGTTATTGTCAGCTGCATTGTTAATGTTTGTTATTGTCAATTACATTGTTAATGTTTGTTATTGTCAATTACATTGTTAATGTATGTTATTGTCAATTACATTGTTAATGTTTGTTATTGTCAATTACATTGTTAATGTTTGTTATTGTTAATTACATTGTTAATGTTTGTTATTGTCAATTACATTGTTAATGTTTGTTATTGTCAGCTGCATTGTTAATGTTTGTTATTGTCAGCTGCATTGTTAATGTTTGTTATTGTCAATTACATTGTTAATGTTTGTTATTGTCAGCTGCATTGTTAATGTTTGTTATTGTCAGCTGCATTGTTATTGTTTGTTATTGTCAATTACATTGTTAATGTTTGTTATTGTCAGCTGCATTGTTAATGTTTGTTATTGTCAATTACATTGTTAATGTTTGTTATTGTCAATTACATTGTTAATGTATGTTATTGTCAATTACATTGTTAATGTTTGTTATTGTCAATTACATTGTTAATGTTTGTTATTGTTAATTACATTGTTAATGTTTGTTATTGTCAGTTACATTGTTAATGTTTGTTATTGTCAGCTGCATTGTTAATGTTTGTTATTGTCAGCTGCATTGTTAATGTTTGTTATTGTCAGCTGCATTGTTAACGTTTGTTATTGTCAGCTGCATTGTTAATGTTTGTTATTGTCAGCTGCATTGTTAATGTTTGTTATTGTCAATTACATTGTTAATGTTTGTTATTGTCAATTACATTGTTAATGTTTGTTATTGTCAGCTGCATTGTTAATGTTTGTTATTGTCAGCTGCATTGTTAATGTTTGTTATTGTCAGTTACATTGTTAATGTTTGTTATTGTCAATTACATTGTTAATGTTTGTTATTGTCAATTACATTGTTAATGTTTGTTATTGTCAATTACATTGTTAATGTTTGTTATTGTCAGCTGCATTGTTAATGTTTGTTATTGTCAATTACATTGTTAATGTTTGTTATTGTCAATTACATTGTTAATGTTTGTTATTGTCAGTTACATTGTTAATGTTTGTTATTGTCAGCTGCATTGTTAATGATTGTTATTGTCAATTACATTGTTAATGTTTGTTATTGTCAGCTACATTGTTAATGTTTGTTATTGTCAGCTGCATTGTTAATGTTTGTTATTGTCAGTTACATTGTTAATGTTTGTTACTGTCAATTACATTGTTAAGGTTTATTATTGTCAGCTGCATTGTTAATGTTTGTTATTGTCAGTTACATTGTTAATGTTTGTTATTGTCAATTACATTGTTAATGTTTGTTATTGTCAATTACATTGTTAATGTTTGTTATTGTCAGTTACATTGTTAATGTTTGTTATTGTCAGCTGCATTGTTAATGTTTGTTATTGTCAATTACATTGTTAATGTTTGTTATTGTCAGTTACATTGTTAATGTTTGTTATTGTCAATTACATTGTTAATGTTTGTTATTGTCAGTTACATTGTTAATGTTTGTTACTGTCATTTACATTGTTAATGTTTGTTATTGTCAGTTACATTGTTAATGTTTGTTATTGTCAGCTGCATTGTTAATGTTTGTTATTGTCAATTACATTGTTAATGTTTGTTATTGTCAGTTACATTGTTAATGTTTGTTATTGTCAATTACATTGTTAATGTTTGTTATTGTCAGTTACATTGTTAATGTTTGTTACTGTCAATTACATTGTTAATGTTTGTTATTGTCAATTACATAGTTAATGTTTGTTATTGTCAATTACATTGTTAATGTTTGTTATTGTCAGTTACATTGTGAATGTTTGTTATTGTCAATTACATTGTTAATATTTGTTATTGTCAATTACATTGTTAATGTTTGTTATTGTCAGCTGCATTGTTAATGTTTGTTATTGTCAATTACATTGTTAATGTTTGTTATCGTTCAATTACATTGTTAATGTTTGTTATTGTCAGCTGCATTGTTAATGTTTGTTATTGTCAATTACATTGTTAATGTTTGTTATTGTCAATTACATTGTTAATGTTTGTTATTGTCAGCTGCATTGTTAATATTTGTTATTGTCAGTTACATTGTCAATGTTTGTTACTGTCAATTACATTGTTAATGTTTGTTATTGTCAATTACATTGTTAATGTTTGTGATTGTCAGTTGCATTGTTAATGTTGGTATTGTCAGTTACATTGTTAATGTTTGTTACTGTCAATTTCATTGTTAATGTTTGTTATTGTCAGCTGCATTGTTAATGTTTGTTATTGTCAGTTACATTGTTAATGTTTGTTACTGTCAATTACATTGTTAATGTTTGTTATTGTCAGTTACATTGTTAATGTTTGTTATTGTCAGTTACATTGTTAATGTTTGTTATTGTCAATTACATTGTTAATGTTTGTTATTGTCAGTTACATTGTTAATGTTTGTTATTGTCAGCTTCATTGTTAATGTTTGTTATTGTCAATTACATTGTTAATGTTTGTTATTGTCAATTACATTGTTAATGTTTGTTATTGTCAGCTGCATTGTTAATGTTTGTTATTGTCAATTACATTGTTAAGGTTTGTTATTGTCAGTTACATTGTTAATGTTTGTTATTGTCAATTACATTGTTAATGTTTGTTATTGTCAATTACATTGTTAATGTTTGTTACTGTCAATTACATTGTTAATGTTTGTTATTGTCAATTACATTGTTAATGTTTGTTATTGTCAATTACATTGTTAATGTTTGTTATTGTCAATTACATTGTTTATGTTTGTTATTGTCAGTTGCATTGTTAATGTTTGTTATTGTCAATTACATTGTTAATGTTTGTTATTGTCAATTACATTGTTAATGTTTGTTATTGTCAGCTGCATTGTTAATGTTTGTTATTGTCAATTACATTGTTAATGTTTGTGATTGTCAGTTACATTGTTAATGTTTGTTATTGTCAATTACATTGTTAATGTTTGTTATTGTCAGTTACATTGTTAATGTTTGTGATTGTCAGTTACATTGTTAATGTTTGTTATTGTCAATTACATTGTTAATGTTTGTTATTGTCAGCTGCATTGTTAATGTTTGTTATTGTCAGCTGCATTGTTAATGTTTGTTATTGTCAATTACATTGTTAATGTTTGTTATTGTCAGCTGCATTGTTAATGTTTGTTATTGTCAGCTGCATTGTTAATGTTTGTTATTGTCAATTACATTGTTAATGTTTGTTATTGTCAGCTGCATTGTTAATGTTTGTTATTGTCAATTACATTGTTAATGTTTGTTATTGTCAGTTACATTGTTAATGTTTGTTATTGTCAGTTACATTGTTAATGTTTGTTATTGTCAGCTGCATTGTTAATGTTTGTTATTGTCAGCTGCATTGTTAATGTTTGTTATTGTCAGCTGCATTGTTAATGTTTGTTATTGCCAGCTGCATTGTTAATGTTTGTTATTGTCAATTACATTGTTAATGTTTGTTATTGTCAGCTGCATTGTTAATGTTTGTTATTGTCAGCTGCATTGTTAATGTTTGTTATTGTCAGCTGCATTGTTAATGTTTGTTATTGTCAATTACATTGTTAATGTTTGTTATTGTCAATTACATTGTTAATGTTTGTTATTGTCAATTACATTGTTAATGTTTGTTATTGTCAGCTGCATTGTTAATGTTTGTTATTGTCAGCTGCATTGTTAATGTTTGTTATTGTCAGTTACATTGTTAATGTTTGTTATTGTCAGCTGCATTGTTAATGTTTATTATTGTCAATTACATTGTTAATGTTTGTTATTGTCAATTACATTGTTAAGGTTTGTTATTGTCAGCTGCATTGTTAATGTTTGTTATTGTCAATTACATTGTTAATGTTTGTTATTGTCAATTACATTGTTAATGTTTGTTATTGTCAGCTGCATTGTTAATGTTTGTTATTGTCAATTACATTGTTAATGTTTGTTATTGTCAATTACATTGTTAAGGTTTGTTATTGTCAGCTGCATTGTTAATGTTTGTTATTGTCAATTACATTGTTAATGTTTGTTATTGTCAATTACATTGTTAATGTTTGTTATTGTCAGTTACATTGTTAATGTTTGTTATTGTCAGCTGCATTGTTAATGTTTGTTATTGTCAATTACATTGTTAATGTTTGTTATTGTCAATTACACTGTTAATGTTTGTTATTATCAGCTGCATTGTTAATGTTTGTTATTGTCAATTACATTGTTAATGTTTGTTATTGTCAATTACATTGTTAATGTTTGTTATTGTCAGCTGCATTGTTAATGTTTGTTATTGTCAATTACATTGTTAATGTTTGTTATTGTCAGCTGCATTGTTAATGTTTGTTATTGTCAGTTACATTGTTAATGTTTGTTACTGTCAATTACATTGTTAATGTTTGTTATTGTCAATTACATTGTTAATGTTTGTGATTGTCAGTTGCATTGTTAATGTTTGTTATTGTCAGTTACATTGTTAATGTTTGTTACTGTCAATTACATTGTTAATGTTTGTTATTGTCAGCTGCATTGTTAATGTTTGTTATTGTCAGTTACATTGTTAATGTTTGTTACTGTCAATTACATTGTTAATGTTTGTTATTGTCAGCTGCATTGTTAATGTTTGTTATTGTCAGTTACATTGTTAATGTTTGTTATTGTCAGCTGCATTGTTAATGTTTGTTATTGTCAATTACATTGTTATTGTTTGTTATTGTCAATTACATTGTTAATGTTTGTTACTGTCAATTACATTGTTAATGTTTGTTATTGTCAATTACATTGTTAATGTTTGTTATTGTCAATTACATTGTTAATGTTTGTTATTGTCAGTTACATTGTTAATGTTTGTTATTGTCAGCTGCATTGTTCATGTTTGTTATTGTCAATTACATTGTTAATGTTTGTTATTGTCAATTACATTGTTAATGTTTGTTATTATCAGCTGCATTGTTAATGTTTGTTATTGTCAATTACATTGTTAATGTTTGTTATTGTCAATTACATTGTTAATGTTTGTTATTGTCAGCTGCATTGTTAATGTTTGTTATTGTCAATTACATTGTTAATGTTTGTTATTGTCAGCTGCATTGTTAATGTTTGTTATTGTCAGTTACATTGTTAATGTTTGTTACTGTCAATTACATTGTTAATGTTTGTTATTGTCAATTACATTGTTAATGTTTGTGATTGCCAGTTGCATTGTTAATGTTTGTTATTGTCAGTTACCTTGTTAATGTTTGTTACTGTCAATTACATTGTTAATGTTTGTTATTGTCAGCTGCATTGTTAATGTTTGTTATTGTCAGTTACATTGTTAATGTTTGTTACTGTCAATTACATTGTTAATGTTTGTTATTGTCAGCTGCATTGTTAATGTTTGTTATTGTCAGTTACATTGTTAATGTTTGTTATTGTCAGATACATTGTTAATGTTTGTTATTGTCAATTACATTGTTAATGTTTGTTATTGTCAGTTACATTGTTAATGTTTGTTATTGTCAGCTGCATTGTTAATGTTTGTTATTGTCAATTACATTGTTAATGTTTGTTATTGTCAATTACATTGTTAATGTTTGTTATTGTCAGCTGCATTGTTAATGTTTGTTATTGTCAATTACATTGTTAAGGTTTGTTATTGTCAGTTACATTGTTAATGTTTGTTATTGTCAATTACATTGTTAATGTTTGTTATTGTCAATTACATTGTTAATGTTTGTTATTGTCAGCTGCATTGTTAATGTTTGTTATTGTCAATTACATTGTTAAGGTTTGTTATTGTCAGTTACATTGTTAATGTTTGTTATTATCAATTACATTGTTAATGTTTGTTATTGTCAATTACATTGTTAATGTTTGTTATTGTCAGTTGCATTGTTAATGTTTGTTATTGTCAATTACATTGTTAATGTTTGTTATTGTCAGCTGCATTTTTAATGTTTGTTATTGTCAGTTACATTGTTAATGTTTGTTATTGTCAATTACATTGTTAATGTTTGTTATTGTCAATTACATTGTTAATGTTTGTCATTGTCAATTACATTGTTAATGTTTGTTATTGTCAGCTGCATTGTTAATGTTTGTTATTGTCAATTACATTGTTAATGTTTGTTATTGTCAGTTACATTGTTTATGTTTGTTATTGTCAATTACATTGTTAATGTTTGTTATTGTCAATTACATTGTTAATGTTTGTTATTGTCAGTTGCATTGTTAATGTTTGTTATTGTCAGCTGCATTGTTAACGTTTGTTATTGTCAGTTACATTGTTAATGTTTGTTATTGTCAATTACATTGTTAATGTTTGTTATTGTCAATTACATTGTTAATGTTTGTTATTGTCAGCTGCATTGTTAATGTTTGTTATTGTCAATTACATTGTTAATGTTTGTTATTGTCAATTACATTGTTAATGTTTGTTATTGTCAGCTGCATTGTTAATGTTTGTTATTGTCAGTTACATTGTAAATGTTTGTTATTGTCAATTACATTGTTAATGTTTGTTATTGTCAATTACATTGTTAATGTTTGTTATTGTCAGCTGCATTGTTCATGTTTGTTATTGTCAATTACATTGTTAATGTTTGTTATTGTCAGCTGCATTGTTAATGTTTATTATTGTCAGTTACATTGTTAATGTTTGTTATTGTCAATTACATTGTTAATGTTTGTTATTGTCAGTTACATTGTTAATGTTTGTTATTGTCAGCTGCATTGTTAATGTTTGTTATTGTCAATTACATTGTTAATGTTTGTTATTGTCAATTACATTGTTTATGTTTGTGATTGTCAGTTACATTGTTCATGTTTGTTATTGTCAGCTGCATTGTTAATGTTTGTTATTGTCAGCTGCATTGTTAATGTTTGTTATTGTCAATTACATTGTTAATGTTTGTTATTGTCAATTACATTGTTAATGTTTGTTATTGTCAGTTGCATTGTTAATGTTTGTTATTGTCAGCTGCATTGTTAATGTTTGTTATTGTCAATTACATTGTTAATGTTTGTTACTGTCAATTACATTGTTAATGTTTGTTATTGTCAGTTGCATTGTTAATGTATGTTACTGTCAATTACATTGTTAATGTTTGTTATTGTCAATTGCATTGTTAATGTTTGTTCTTGTCAGTTGCATTGTTAATGTTTGTTATTGTCAGTTGCATTGTTAATGTTTGTTATTGTCAATTACATTGTTAATGTTTGTTATTTTCAATTACATTGTTAATGTTTGTTATTGTCAATTACATTGTTAATGTTTGTTATTGTCGATTACATTGTTAATGTTTGTTATTGTCAATTACATTGTTAATGTTTGTTATTGTCAATTACATTTTTAATGTTTGTTACTGTCAATTACATTGTTAATGTTTGTTATTGTCAATTACATTGTTCATGTTTGTTATTGTCAGTTGCATTGTTAATGTTTGTTATTGTCAGCTGCATTGTTAATGTTTGTTATTGTCAATTACATTGTTAATGTTTGTTACTGTCAATTACACTGTTAATATTTGTTATTGTTAATTACATTGTTAATGTTTGTTATTGTTAATGTTTGTTATTGTCAATTGCATTGTTAATGTTTGTTATTGTTAATTACATTGTTAATGTTTGTTATTGTCAATTGCATTGTTAATGTTTGTTGTTTTTAATTACATTGTTAATGTTTGTTATTGTTAATTACATTGTTAATGTTTGTTATTGTCAATTGCATTGTTAATGTTTGTTATTGTTAATTACATTGTTAATGTTTGTTATTGTCAATTGCATTGTTAATGTTTGTTGTTGTTAATTACATTGTTAATGTTTGTTACTGTCAATTACATTGTTAATGTTTGTTACTGTCAATTGCATTGTTAATGTTTGTTATTGTCAATTACATTGTTAATGTTTGTTATTGTCAATTGCATTGTTAATGTTTATTATTGTCAGTTGCATTGTTAATGTTTGTTATTGTCAATTACATTTTTAATGTTTGTTACTGTCAATTACATTGTTAATGTTTGTTATTGTCAATTACATTGTTAATGTTTGTTATTGTCAGTTGCATTGTTAATGTTTGTTATTGTCAGCTGCATTGTTAATGTTTGTTATTGTCAATTACATTGTTAATGTTTGTTACTGTCAATTACACTGTTAATATTTGTTATTGTTAATTACATTGTTAATGTTTGTTATTGTTAATGTTTGTTATTGTCAATTGCATTGTTAATGTTTGTTATTGTTAATTACATTGTTAATGTTTGTTATTGTCAATTGCATTGTTAATGTTTGTTGTTTTTAATTACATTTTTAATGTTTGTTATTGTTAATTACATTGTTAATGTTTGTTATTGTCAATTGCATTGTTAATGTTTGTTATTGTTAATTACATTGTTAATGTTTGTTATTGTCAATTGCATTGTTAATGTTTGTTGTTGTTAATTACATTGTTAATGTTTGTTACTGTCAATTACATTGTTAATGTTTGTTACTGTCAATTGCATTGTTAATGTTTGTTATTGTCAATTACATTGTTAATGTTTGTTATTGTCAATTGCATTGTTAATGTTTGTTATTGTCAATTACATTGTTAATGTTTATTATTGTCAGTTGCATTGTTAATGTTTGTTATTGTCAATTACATTGTTAATGTTTGTTATTGTCAATTACATTGTTAATGTTTATTATTGTCAGTTGCATTGTTAATGTTTGTTATTGTCAATTACATTGTTAATGTTTGTTATTTTCGATTACATTGTTAATGTTTGTTACTGTCAGTTGCATTGTTAATGTTTGTTACTGTCAATTACATTGTTAATGTTTGTTATTGTCAATTGCATTGTTAATGTTTGTTATTGTTAATTACATTGTTAATGTTTGTTACTGTCAATTACATTGTTAATGTTTGTTATTGTTAATTACATTGCTAATGTTTGTTATTGTCAGCTGCATTGTTAATGTTTGTTACTGTCAATTACATTGTTAATGTTTGTTACTGTCAATTGCATTGTTAATGTTTGTTACTGTAAATTACATTGTTAATATTTGTTATTGTTAATTACATTGTTAATGTTTGTTACTGTCAATTACATTGTTAATGTTTGTTATTGTTAATTACATTGTTAATGTTTGTTATTGTCAATTGCATTGTTAATGTTTGTTATTGTTAATTACATTGTTAATATTTGTTATTGTCAATTGCATTGTTAATGTTTGTTGTTGTTAATTACATTGTTAATGTTTGTTATTGTTAATTACATTGTTAATGTTTGTTATTGTCAATTGCATTGTTAATGTTTGTTATTGTTAATTACATTGTTAATGTTTGTTATTGTCAATTGCATTGTTAATGTTTGTTGTTGTTAATTACATTGTTAATGTTTGTTATTGTTAATTACATTGTTAATGTTTGTTACTGTCAATTACATTGTTAATGTTTGTTACTGTCAATTGCATTGTTAATGTTTGTTATTGTCAATTACATTGTTAATGTTTGTTATTGTTAATTACATTGTTAATGTTTGTTATTGTTAATTACATTGTTAATGTTTGTTACTGTCAATTACATTGTTAATGTTTGTTATTGTCAATTACATTGTTAATGTTTGTTATTGTCAATTGCATTGTTAATGTTTGTTATTGTCAATTACATTGTTAATGTTTGTTACTGTCAATTGCATTGTTAATGTTTGTTATTGTCAATTGCATTGTTAATGTTTGTTATTGTCAATTACATTGTTAATGTTTGTTTTTGTCAATTGCATTGTTAATGTTTGTTATTGTCAATTACATTGTTAATGTTTGTTATTGTCAATTACATTGTTAATGTTTGTTACTGTCAATTACATTGTTAATGTTTGTCAGTGTTAATTACATTGTTAATGTTTGTTATTGTCAATTGCATTGTTAATGTTTGCTACTGTCAGTTGCATTGTTAATGTTTGTTACTGTCAATTACATTGTTAATGTTTGTTATTGTCAATTACATTGTTATTGTTTGTTATTGTGGATTACATTGTTAATGATTGTTACTGTCAGTTGCATTGTTAATGTTTGTTATTGTCAATTACATTGTTAATGCTTTTTAATGTCAGTTGCATTGTTGATGTTTGTTACTGTCAATTACATTGTTCATGTTTGTTATTGTTCATTGCATTGTTAATGTTTGTGATTGTCAGTTGCATTGTTAATGTTTGTTACTGTCAATTACATTGTTAATGTTTATGATTGTCAATTACATTGTTAATGTTTGTTATTGTCAATTACATTGTTAATGTTTGTTATTGTCAATTGCATTGTTAATGTTTGTTATTGTCAGTTGCATTGTTAATGTTTGTTACTGTCAATTACATTGTTAATGTTTGTTATTGTTAATTACATTGTTAATGTTTGTTATTGTCAGTTGCATTGTTAATGTTTGTTACTGTCAATTACATTGTTAATGTTTGTTATTGTTAATTGCATTGTTAATGTTTGTGATTGTCAGTTGCAGTGTTAATGTTTGTTACTGTCAATTACATTGTTAATGTTTGTTACTGTCAATTGCATTGTTAATGTTTGTTACTGTCAATTACATTGTTAATATTTGTTATTGTTAATTACATTGTTAATGTTTGTTATTGTTAATTACATTGTTAATGTTTGTTATTGTTAATTACATTGTTAATGTTTGTTATTGTCAATTGCATTGTTAATGTTTGTTATTGTTAATTACATTGTTAATATTTGTTATTGTCAATTGCATTGTTAATGTTTGTTGTTGTTAATTACATTGTTAATGTTTGTTATTGTTAATTACATTGTTAATGTTTGTTATTGTCAATTGCATTGTTAATGTTTGTTATTGTTAATTACATTGTTAATGTTTGTTATTGTCAATTGCATTGTTAATGTTTGTTGTTGTTAATTACATTGTTAATGTTTGTTATTGTTAATTACATTGTTAATGTTTGTTACTGTCAATTACATTGTTAATGTTTGTTACTGTCAATTGCATTGTTAATGTTTGTTATTGTCAATTACATTGTTAATGTTTGTTATTGTCAATTGCATTGTTAATGTTTGTTATTGTTAATTACATTGTTAATGTTTGTTATTGTTAATTACATTGTTAATGTTTGTTATTGTTAATTACATTGTTAATGTTTGTTACTGTCAATTACATTGTTAATGTTTGTTACTGTCAATTGCATTGTTAATGTTTGTTATTGTCAATTACATTGTTAATGTTTGTTATTGTCAATTACATTGTTAATGTTTGTTACTGTCAATTGCATTGTTAATGTTTGTTATTGTCAATTGCATTGTTAATGTTTGTTATTGTCAATTACATTGTTAATGTTTGTTTTTGTCAATTGCATTGTTAATGTTTGTTATTGTCAATTACATTGTTAATGTTTGTTATTGTCAATTACATTGTTAATGTTTGTTACTGTCAATTACATTGTTAATGTTTGTCAGTGTTAATTACATTGTTAATGTTTGTTATTGTCAATTGCATTGTTAATGTTTGCTATTGTCAGTTGCATTGTTAATATTTGTTACTGTCAATTACATTGTTAATGTTTGTTATTGTCAATTACATTGTTATTGTTTGTTATTGTGGATTACATTGTTAATGATTGTTACTGTCAGTTGCATTGTTAATGTTTGTTATTGTCAATTACATTGTTAATGCTTTTTAATGTCAGTTGCATTGTTGATGTTTGTTACTGTCAATTACATTGTTCATGTTTGTTATTGTTCATTGCATTGTTAATGTTTGTGATTGTCAGTTGCATTGTTAATGTTTGTTACTGTCAATTACATTGTTAATGTTTATGATTGTCAATTACATTGTTAATGTTTGTTATTGTCAATTACATTGTTAATGTTTGTTATTGTCAATTGCATTGTTAATGTTTGTTATTGTCAGTTGCATTGTTAATGTTTGTTACTGTCAATTACATTGTTAATGTTTGTTATTGTTAATTACATTGTTAATGTTTGTTATTGTCAGTTGCATTGTTAATGTTTGTTACTGTCAATTACATTGTTAATGTTTGTTATTGTTAATTGCATTGTTAATGTTTGTGATTGTCAGTTGCAGTGTTAATGTTTGTTACTGTCAATTACATTGTTAATGTTTATGATTGTCAATTACATTGTTAATGTTTGTTACTGTCAATTACATTGTTAATGTTTGTTACTCTCAATTACATTGTTAATGTTTGTTACTGTCAATTACATTGTTAATGCTTGTGATTGTCAATTACATTGTTAATGTTTGTTATTATCAATTACATTGTTAATGTTTGTTACTGTCAATTACATTGTTAATGTTTGTTACTGTCAATTGCATTGTTAATGTTTGTTACTGTCAGTTGCATTGTTAATGTTTGTTACTGTCAATTGCATTGTTAATGTTTTTTATTGTCAATTGCATTGTTAATGCTTTTTCCTGTCAGTTGCATTGTTGATGTTTGTTACTGTCAATTACATTGTTAATGTTTGTTATTGTTAATTGCATTGTTGATGTTTGTTACTGTCAGTTGCATTGTTAATGTTTGTTACTGTCAGTTGCATTGTTAATGTTTGTTACTGTCAGTTGCATTGTTGATGTTTGTTACTGTCAATTGCATTGTTAATGTTTGTTACTGTCAATTACATTGTTAATGTTTGTTACTGTCAATTGCATTGTTAATGTTTGTTACTGTCAGTTGCATTGTTAATGTTTGTTATTGTCAATTACAATGTTAATGTTTGTTACTGTCAATTACATTGTTAATGTTTGTTATTGTCAATTGCATTGTTAATGCTTTTTACTGTCAGTTGCATTGTTGATGTTTATTACTGTCAATTACATTGTTAATGTTTGTTACTGTCAGTTGCATTGTTAATGTTTGTTACTGTCAATTACATTGTTAATGTTTGTTATTGTCAATTGCATTGTTAATGCTTTTTATTGTCAGTTGAATTGTTGATGTTTATTACTGTCAATTACATTGTTAATGTTTATTATTGTCAATTACATTGTTAATGTTTGTGATTGTCAGTTGCATTGTTAATGTTTGTTATTGTCAATTGCATTGTTAATGTTTGTGATTGTCAATTACATTCTTAATGTTTGTTATTGTCAATTACATTGTTAATGTTTGTTATTGTCAATTACATTGTTAATGTTTGTGATTGTCAGCTGCATTGTTAATGTTTGTTATTGTCAGCTGCATTGTTAATGTTTGTTATTGTCAATTACATTGTTAATGTTTGTGATTGTCAATTACATTCTTAATGTTTGTTATTGTCAGTTACATTGTTAATGTTTGTTATTGTCAATTACATTGTTAATGTTTGTGATTGTCAGCTGCATTGTTAATGTTTGTTATTGTCAATTACATTGTTAATGTTTGTTATTGTCAGTTACATTGTTAATGTTTGTTATTGTCAGTTACATTGTTAATGTTTGTTATTGTCAGCTGCATTGTTAATGTTTGTTATTGTCGATTACATTGTTAATGATTGTTATTGTCAGTTACATTGTTAATGTTTGTTATTGTCGATTACATTGTTAATGTTTGTTATTGTCAGTTACATTGTTAATGTTTGTTATTGTCGATTACATTGTTAATGTTTGTTATTGTCATTTACATTGTTAATGTTTGTTATTGTCAGTTGCATTGTTAATGTTTGTTATTGTCAGCTGCATTGTTAATGTTTGTTATTATCAATTACATTGTTAATGTTTGTTATTGTCAGCTGCATTGTTAATGTTTGTTATTGTCAGTTACATTGTTTATGTTTGTTATTGTCAATTACATTGTTAATGTTTGTTATTGTCAGCTGCATTGTTAATGTTTGTTATTGTCAGTTACATTGTTTATGTTTGTTACTGTCAATTACATTGTTAATGTTTGTTATTGTCAATTACATTCTTAATGTTTGTTACTGTCAATTACATTGTTAATGTTTGTTATTGTCAGCTGCATTGTTAATGTTTGTTATTGTCAATTACATTGTTAATGTTTGTTATTGTCAGCTGCATTGTTAATGTTTGTTATTGTCAGTTACATTGTTAATGTTTGTTATTGTCAATTACATTGTTAATGTTTGTTATTGTCAATTACATTGTTAATGTTTGTTATTGTCAATTACATTGTTAATGTTTGTTATTGTCAATTACATTGTTAATGTTTGTTATTGTCAGCTGCATTGTTAATGTTTGTTATTGTCAGTTGCATTGTTAATATTTGTTATTGTCAGTTACATTGTTAATGTTTGTTATTGTCAGTTACATTGTTAATGTTTGTTATTGTCAATTACATTGTTAATGTTTGTTATTGTCAGCTGCATTGTTAATGTTTGGTATTGTCAATTACATTGTTAATGTTTGTTATTGTCAGCTGCATTCTTAATGTTTGTTATTGTCAATTACATTGTTAATGTTTGTTATTGTCAGTTACATTGTTAATGTTTGATATTGTCAATTACATTGTTAATGTTTGTTATTGTCAGCTGCATTCTTAATGTTTGTTATTGTCAATTACATTGTTAATGTTCGTTATTGTCAGCTGCATTGTTAATGTTTGTTATTGTCAGTTACATTGTTAATGTTTGTTATTGTCAGTTACATTGTTAATGTTTGTTATTGTCAGCTACATTGTTAATGTTTGTTATTTTCAATTACATTGTTAATGTTTGTTATTGTCAGCTGCAATGTTAATGTTTGTTATTGTCAATTACATTGTTAATGTTTGTTATTGTCAATTACATTGTTAATGTTTGTTATTGTCAATTACATTGTTAATGTTTGTTATTGTCAGCTGCATTGTTAATGTTTGTTATTGTCAGTTACATTGTTAATCTTTGTGATTGTCAATTACATTGTTAATGTTTGTTATTGTCAATTACATTGTTAATGTTTGTTATTGTCAGCTGCATTGTTAATGTTTGTTATTGTCAATTACATTGTTAATGTTTGTTATTGTCAATTACATTGTTAATGTTTGTGATTGTCAATTACATTGTTAATGTTTGTTATTGTCAATTACATTGTTAATGTTTGTTATTGTCAATTACATTGTTAATGTTTGTGATTGTCAATTACATTGTTAATGTTTGTTATTGTCAGCTGCATTGTTAATGTTTGTTCTTGTCAATTACATTGTTAATGTTTGTTACTGTCAATTGCATTGTTAATGTTTGTTATTGTCAATTGCATTGTTAATGTTTGTTATTGTCAATTACATTGTTAATGTTTGTTACTGTCAATTGCATTGTTAATGTTTGTTATTGTCAATTGCATTGTTAATGTTTGTTATTGTCAATTACATTGTTAATGTTTGTTATTGTCAATTACATTGTTAATGTTTGTTATTGTCAATTACATTGTTAATGTTTGTTACTGTCAATTACATTGTTAATGTTTGTCAGTGTTAATTACATTGTTAATGTTTGTTATTGTCAATTGCATTGTTAATGTTTGTTAATGTTAATTACATTGTTAATGTTTGTTATTGTCAATTACATTGTTAATGTTTGTTATTGTTAATTACATTGTTAATGTTTGTTATTGTCAGTTGCATTGTTAATGTTTGTTACTGTCAATTACATTGTTAATGTTTGTTATTGTTAATTACATTGTTAATGTTTGTTATTGTCAATTACAATGTTAATGTTTGTTACTGTCAATTACATTGTTAATGTTTGTTATTGTCAATTGCATTGTTAATGCTTTTTACTGTCAGTTGCATTGTTGATGTTTATTACTGTCAATTACATTGTTAATGTTTGTTACTGTCAGTTGCATTGTTAATGTTTGTTACTGTCAATTACATTGTTAATGTTTGTTATTGTCAATTGCATTGTTAATGCTTTTTATTGTCAGTTGAATTGTTGATGTTTATTACTGTCAATTACATTGTTAATGTTTATTATTGTCAATTACATTGTTAATGTTTGTGATTGTCAGTTGCATTGTTAATGTTTGTTATTGTCAATTGCATTGTTAATGTTTGTGATTGTCAATTACATTCTTAATGTTTGTTATTGTCAATTACATTGTTAATGTTTGTTATTGTCAATTACATTGTTAATGTTTGTGATTGTCAGCTGCATTGTTAATGTTTGTTATTGTCAGCTGCATTGTTAATGTTTGTTATTGTCAATTACATTGTTAATGTTTGTGATTGTCAATTACATTCTTAATGTTTGTTATTGTCAGTTACATTGTTAATGTTTGTTATTGTCAATTACATTGTTAATGTTTGTGATTGTCAGCTGTATTGTTAATGTTTGTTATTGTCAATTACATTGTTAATGTTTGTTATTGTCAGTTACATTGTTAATGTTTGTTATTGTCAGTTACATTGTTAATGTTTGTTATTGTCAGCTGCATTGTTAATGTTTGTTATTGTCGATTACATTGTTAATGATTGTTATTGTCAGTTACATTGTTAATGTTTGTTATTGTCGATTACATTGTTAATGTTTGTTATTGTCAGTTACATTGTTAATGTTTGTTATTGTCGATTACATTGTTAATGTTTGTTATTGTCATTTACATTATTAATGTTTGTTATTGTCAGTTGCATTGTTAATGTTTGTTATTGTCAGCTGCATTGTTAATGTTTGTTATTATCAATTACATTGTTAATGTTTGTTATTGTCAGCTGCATTGTTAATGTTTGTTATTGTCAGTTACATTGTTTATGTTTGTTATTGTCAATTACATTGTTAATGTTTGTTATTGTCAGCTGCATTGTTAATGTTTGTTATTGTCAGTTACATTGTTTATGTTTGTTACTGTCAATTACATTGTTAATGTTTGTTATTGTCAATTACATTGTTAATGTTTGTTACTGTCAATTACATTGTTAATGTTTGTTATTGTCAGCTGCATTGTTAATGTTTGTTATTGTCAATTACATTGTTAATGTTTGTTATTGTCAGCTGCATTGTTAATGTTTGTTATTGTCAGTTACATTGTTAATGTTTGTTATTGTCAATTACATTGTTAATGTTTGTTATTGTCAATTACATTGTTAATGTTTGTTATTGTCAATTACATTGTTAATGTTTGTTATTGTCAATTACATTGTTAATGTTTGTTATTGTCAGCTGCATTGTTAATGTTTGTTATTGTCAGTTGCATTGTTAATATTTGTTATTGTCAGTTACATTGTTAATGTTTGTTATTGTCAGTTACATTGTTAATGTTTGTTATTGTCAATTACATTGTTAATGTTTGTTATTGTCAGCTGCATTGTTAATGTTTGGTATTGTCAATTACATTGTTAATGTTTGTTATTGTCAGCTGCATTCTTAATGTTTGTTATTGTCAATTACATTGTTAATGTTTGTTATTGTCAGTTACATTGTTAATGTTTGATATTGTCAATTACATTGTTAATGTTTGTTATTGTCAGCTGCATTCTTAATGTTTGTTATTGTCAATTACATTGTTAATGTTCGTTATTGTCAGCTGCATTGTTAATGTTTGTTATTGTCAGTTACATTGTTAATGTTTGTTATTGTCAGTTACATTGTTAATGTTTGTTATTGTCAGCTACATTGTTAATGTTTGTTATTTTCAATTACATTGTTAATGTTTGTTATTGTCAGCTGCAATGTTAATGTTTGTTATTGTCAATTACATTGTTAATTTTGTTATTGTCAATTACATTGTTAATGTTTGTTATTGTCAATTACATTGTTAATGTTTGTTATTGTCAGCTGCATTGTTAATGTTTGTTATTGTCAGTTACATTGTTAATGTTTGTGATTGTCAATTACATTGTTAATGTTTGTTATTGTCAATTACATTGTTAATGTTTGTTATTGTCAGCTGCATTGTTAATGTTTGTTATTGTCAATTACATTGTTAATGTTTGTTATTGTCAATTACATTGTTAATGTTTGTGATTGTCAATTACATTTTTAATGTTTGTTATTGTCAATTACATTGTTAATGTTTGTTATTGTCAATTACATTGTTAATGTTTGTTATTGTCAGCTGCATTGTTAATGTTTGTTCTTGTCAATTACATTGTTAATGTTTGTTACTGTCAATTGCATTGTTAATGTTTGTTATTGTCAATTGCATTGTTAATGTTTGTTATTGTCAATTACATTGTTAATGTTTGTTATTGTCAATTGCATTGTTAATGTTTGTTATTGTCAATTACATTGTTAATGTTTGTTACTGTCAATTGCATTGTTAATGTTTGTTATTGTCAATTGCATTGTTAATGTTTGTTATTGTCAATTACATTGTTAATGTTTGTTATTGTCAATTACATTGTTAATGTTTGTTATTGTCAATTACATTGTTAATGTTTGTTACTGTCAATTACATTGTTAATGTTTGTCAGTGTTAATTACATTGTTAATGTTTGTTATTGTCAATTGCATTGTTAATGTTTGTTAATGTTAATTACATTGTTAATGTTTGTTATTGTCAATTACATTGTTAATGTTTGTTATTGTTAATTACATTGTTAATGTTTGTTATTGTCAGTTGCATTGTTAATGTTTGTTACTGTCAATTACATTGTTAATGTTTGTTATTGTTAATTACATTGTTAATGTGTGTTATTGTCAATTACATTGTTAATGTTTGTTATTGTCAATTGCATTGTTAATGTTTGCTATTGTCAGTTGCATTGTTAATGTTTGTTACTGTCAATTACATTGTTAATGTTTGTTATTGTCAATTACATTGTTATTGTTTGTTATTGTCGATTACATTGTTAATGATTGTTACTGTCAGTTGCATTGTTAATGTTTGTTATTGTCAATTACATTGTTAATGCTTTTTACTGTCAGTTGCATTGTTGATGTTTGTTACTGTCAATTACATTGTTCATGTTTGTTATTGTTCATTGCATTGTTAATGTTTGTGATTGTCAGTTGCATTGTTAATGTTTGTTACTGTCAATTACATTGTTAATGTTTATGATTGTCAATTACATTGTTAATGTTTGTTATTGTCAATTACATTGTTAATGTTTGTTATTGTCAATTGCATTGTTAATGTTTGTTATTGTCAGTTGCATTGTTAATGTTTGTTACTGTCAATTACATTGTTAATGTTTGTTATTGTTAATTACATTGTTAATGTTTGTTATTGTCAATTACATTGTTAATGTTTGTTATTGTTAATTACATTGTTAATGTTTGTTATTGTCAGTTGCATTGTTAATGTTTGTTACTGTCAATTACATTGTTAATGTTTGTTATTGTTAATTACATTGTTAATGTGTGTTATTGTCAATTGCATTGTTAATGTTTGTTACTGTCAATTACATTGTTAATGTTTGTTATTGTTAATTGCATTGTTAATGTTTGTGATTGTCAGTTGCAGTGTTAATGTTTGTTACTGTCAATTACATTGTTAATGTTTATGATTGTCAATTACATTGTTAATGTTTGTTACTGTCAATTACATTGTTAATGTTTGTTACTCTCAATTACATTGTTAATGTTTGTTACTGTCAATTACATTGTTAATGCTTGTGATTGTCAATTACATTGTTAATGTTTGTTATTATCAATTACATTGTTAATGTTTGTTACTGTCAATTACATTGTTAATGTTTGTTACTGTCAATTGCATTGTTAATGTTTGTTACTGTCAGTTGCATTGTTAATGTTTGTTACTGTCAATTGCATTGTTAATGTTTTTTATTGTCAATTGCATTGTTAATGCTTTTTCCTGTCAGTTGCATTGTTGATGTTTGTTACTGTCAATTACATTGTTAATGTTTGTTATTGTTAATTGCATTGTTGATGTTTGTTACTGTCAGTTGCATTGTTAATGTTTGTTACTGTCAGTTGCATTGTTAATGTTTGTTACTGTCAGTTGCATTGTTGATGTTTGTTACTGTCAATTGCATTGTTAATGTTTGTTACTGTCAATTACATTGTTAATGTTTGTTACTGTCAATTGCATTGTTAATGTTTGTTACTGTCAGTTGCATTGTTAATGTTTGTTATTGTCAATTACAATGTTAATGTTTGTTACTGTCAATTACATTGTTAATGTTTGTTATTGTCAATTGCATTGTTAATGCTTTTTACTGTCAGTTGCATTGTTGATGTTTATTACTGTCAATTACATTGTTAATGTTTGTTACTGTCAGTTGCATTGTTAATGTTTGTTACTGTCAATTACATTGTTAATGTTTGTTATTGTCAATTGCATTGTTAATGCTTTTTATTGTCAGTTGAATTGTTGATGTTTATTACTGTCAATTACATTGTTAATGTTTATTATTGTCAATTACATTGTTAATGTTTGTGATTGTCAGTTGCATTGTTAATGTTTGTTATTGTCAATTGCATTGTTAATGTTTGTGATTGTCAATTACATTCTTAATGTTTGTTATTGTCAATTACATTGTTAATGTTTGTTATAGTCAATTACATTGTTAATGTTTGTGATTGTCAGCTGCATTGTTAATGTTTGTTATTGTCAGCTGCATTGTTAATGTTTGTTATTGTCAATTACATTGTTAATGTTTGTGATTGTCAATTACATTCTTAATGTTTGTTATTGTCACTTACATTGTTAATGTTTGTTATTGTCAATTACATTGTTAATGTTTGTGATTGTCAGCTGCATTGTTAATGTTTGTTATTGTCAGCTGCATTGTTAATGTTTGTTATTGTCAATTACATTGTTAATGTTTGTTATTGTCAGTTACATTGTTAATGTTTGTTATTGTCAGTTACATTGTTAATGTTTGTTATTGTCAGCTGCATTGTTAATGTTTGTTATTGTCGATTACATTGTTAATGATTGTTATTGTCAGTTACATTGTTAATGTTTGTTATTGTCGATTACATTGTTAATGTTTGTTATTGTCAGTTACATTGTTAATGTTTGTTATTGTCAGCTGCATTGTTAATGTTTGTTATTGTCAATTACATTGTTAATGTTTGTTATTGTCAATTACATTGTTAATGTTTGTGATTGTCAATTACATTGTTAATGTTTGTTATTGTCAATTACATTGTTAATGTTTGTTATTGTCAATTACATTGTTAATGTTTGTGATTGTCAATTACATTGTTAATGTTTGTTATTGTCAGCTGCATTGTTAATGTTTGTTCTTGTCAATTACATTGTTAATGTTTGTTACTGTCAATTGCATTGTTAATGTTTGTTATTGTCAATTGCATTGTTAATGTTTGTTATTGTCAATTACATTGTTAATGTTTGTTATTGTCAATTGCATTGTTAATGTTTGTTATTGTCAATTACATTGTTAATGTTTGTTACTGTCAATTGCATTGTTAATGTTTGTTATTGTCAATTGCATTGTTAATGTTTGTTATTGTCAATTACATTGTTAATGTTTGTTATTGTCAATTACATTGTTAATGTTTGTTATTGTCAATTACATTGTTAATGTTTGTTACTGTCAATTACATTGTTAATGTTTGTCAGTGTTAATTACATTGTTAATGTTTGTTATTGTCAATTGCATTGTTAATGTTTGTTAATGTTAATTACATTGTTAATGTTTGTTATTGTCAATTACATTGTTAATGTTTGTTATTGTTAATTACATTGTTAATGTTTGTTATTGTCAGTTGCATTGTTAATGTTTGTTACTGTCAATTACATTGTTAATGTTTGTTATTGTTAATTACATTGTTAATGTGTGTTATTGTCAATTACATTGTTAATGTTTGTTATTGTCAATTGCATTGTTAATGTTTGCTATTGTCAGTTGCATTGTTAATGTTTGTTACTGTCAATTACATTGTTAATGTTTGTTATTGTCAATTACATTGTTATTGTTTGTTATTGTCGATTACATTGTTAATGATTGTTACTGTCAGTTGCATTGTTAATGTTTGTTATTGTCAATTACATTGTTAATGCTTTTTACTGTCAGTTGCATTGTTGATGTTTGTTACTGTCAATTACATTGTTCATGTTTGTTATTGTTCATTGCATTGTTAATGTTTGTGATTGTCAGTTGCATTGTTAATGTTTGTTACTGTCAATTACATTGTTAATGTTTATGATTGTCAATTACATTGTTAATGTTTGTTATTGTCAATTACATTGTTAATGTTTGTTATTGTCAATTGCATTGTTAATGTTTGTTATTGTCAGTTGCATTGTTAATGTTTGTTACTGTCAATTACATTGTTAATGTTTGTTATTGTTAATTACATTGTTAATGTTTGTTATTGTCAATTACATTGTTAATGTTTGTTATTGTTAATTACATTGTTAATGTTTGTTATTGTCAGTTGCATTGTTAATGTTTGTTACTGTCAATTACATTGTTAATGTTTGTTATTGTTAATTACATTGTTAATGTGTGTTATTGTCAATTGCATTGTTAATGTTTGTTACTGTCAATTACATTGTTAATGTTTGTTATTGTTAATTGCATTGTTAATGTTTGTGATTGTCAGTTGCAGTGTTAATGTTTGTTACTGTCAATTACATTGTTAATGTTTATGATTGTCAATTACATTGTTAATGTTTGTTACTGTCAATTACATTGTTAATGTTTGTTACTCTCAATTACATTGTTAATGTTTGTTACTGTCAATTACATTGTTAATGCTTGTGATTGTCAATTGCATTGTTAATGTTTGTTATTATCAATTACATTGTTAATGTTTGTTACTGTCAATTACATTGTTAATGTTTGTTACTGTCAATTGCATTGTTAATGTTTGTTACTGTCAGTTGCATTGTTAATGTTTGTTACTGTCAATTGCATTGTTAATGTTTTTTATTGTCAATTGCATTGTTAATGCTTTTTATTGTCAGTTGAATTGTTGATGTTTATTACTGTCAATTACATTGTTAATGTTTATTATTGTCAATTACATTGTTAATGTTTGTGATTGTCAGTTGCATTGTTAATGTTTGTTATTGTCAATTGCATTGTTAATGTTTGTGATTGTCAATTACATTCTTAATGTTTGTTATTGTCAATTACATTGTTAATGTTTGTTATAGTCAATTACATTGTTAATGTTTGTGATTGTCAGCTGCATTGTTAATGTTTGTTATTGTCAGCTGCATTGTTAATGTTTGTTATTATCAATTACATTGTTAATGTTTGTTACTGTCAATTACATTGTTAATGTTTGTTACTGTCAATTGCATTGTTAATGTTTGTTACTGTCAGTTGCATTGTTAATGTTTGTTACTGTCAATTGCATTGTTAATGTTTTTTATTGTCAATTGCATTGTTAATGCTTTTTCCTGTCAGTTGCATTGTTGATGTTTGTTACTGTCAATTACATTGTTAATGTTTGTTATTGTTAATTGCATTGTTGATGTTTGTTACTGTCAGTTGCATTGTTAATGTTTGTTACTGTCAGTTGCATTGTTAATGTTTGTTACTGTCAGTTGCATTGTTGATGTTTGTTACTGTCAATTGCATTGTTAATGTTTGTTACTGTCAATTACATTGTTAATGTTTGTTACTGTCAATTGCATTGTTAATGTTTGTTACTGTCAGTTGCATTGTTAATGTTTGTTATTGTCAATTACAATGTTAATGTTTGTTACTGTCAATTACATTGTTAATGTTTGTTATTGTCAATTGCATTGTTAATGCTTTTTACTGTCAGTTGCATTGTTGATGTTTATTACTGTCAATTACATTGTTAATGTTTGTTACTGTCAGTTGCATTGTTAATGTTTGTTACTGTCAATTACATTGTTAATGTTTGTTATTGTCAATTGCATTGTTAATGCTTTTTATTGTCAGTTGAATTGTTGATGTTTATTACTGTCAATTACATTGTTAATGTTTATTATTGTCAATTACATTGTTAATGTTTGTGATTGTCAGTTGCATTGTTAATGTTTGTTATTGTCAATTGCATTGTTAATGTTTGTGATTGTCAATTACATTCTTAATGTTTGTTATTGTCAATTACATTGTTAATGTTTGTTATAGTCAATTACATTGTTAATGTTTGTGATTGTCAGCTGCATTGTTAATGTTTGTTATTGTCAGCTGCATTGTTAATGTTTGTTATTGTCAATTACATTGTTAATGTTTGTGATTGTCAATTACATTCTTAATGTTTGTTATTGTCACTTACATTGTTAATGTTTGTTATTGTCAATTACATTGTTAATGTTTGTGATTGTCAGCTGCATTGTTAATGTTTGTTATTGTCAGCTGCATTGTTAATGTTTGTTATTGTCAATTACATTGTTAATGTTTGTTATTGTCAGTTACATTGTTAATGTTTGTTATTGTCAGTTACATTGTTAATGTTTGTTATTGTCAGCTGCATTGTTAATGTTTGTTATTGTCGATTACATTGTTAATGATTGTTATTGTCAGTTACATTGTTAATGTTTGTTATTGTCGATTACATTGTTAATGTTTGTTATTGTCAGTTACATTGTTAATGTTTGTTATTGTCGATTACATTGTTAATGTTTGTTATTGTCATTTACATTGTTAATGTTTGTTATTGTCAGTTGCATTGTTAATGTTTGTTATTGTCAGCTGCATTGTTAATGTTTGTTATTATCAATTACATTGTTAATGTTTGTTATTGTCAGCTGCATTGTTAATGTTTGTTATTGTCAGTTACATTGTTTATGTTTGTTATTGTCAATTACATTGTTAATGTTTGTTATTGTCAGCTGCATTGTTAATGTTTGTTATTGTCAGTTACATTGTTTATGTTTGTTACTGTCAATTACATTGTTAATGTTTGTTATTGTCAATTACATTGTTAATGTTTGTTACTGTCAATTACATTGTTAATGTTTGTTATTGTCAGCTGCATTGTTAATGTTTGTTATTGTCAATTACATTGTTAATGTTTGTTATTGTCAGCTGCATTGTTAATGTTTGTTATTGTCAGTTACATTGTTAATGTTTGTTATTGTCAATTACATTGTTAATGTTTGTTATTGTCAATTACATTGTTAATGTTTGTTATTGTCAATTACATTGTTAATGTTTGTTATTGTCAGCTGCATTGTTAATGTTTGTTATTGTCAGTTGCATTGTTAATATTTGTTATTGTCAGTTACATTGTTAATGTTTGTTATTGTCAGTTACATTGTTAATGTTTGTTATTGTCAATTACATTGTTAATGTTTGTTATTGTCAGCTGCATTGTTAATGTTTGGTATTGTCAATTACATTGTTAATGTTTGTTATTGTCAGTTACATTGTTAATGTTTGTTATTGTCAGTTACATTGTTAATGTTTGTTATTGTCAATTACATTGTTAATGTTTGTTATTGTCAGCTGCATTGTTAATGTTTGTTATTGTCAATTACATTGTTAATGTTCGTTATTGTCAGCTGCATTGTTAATGTTTGTTATTGTCAGTTACATTGTTAATGTTTGTTATTGTCAGTTACATTGTTAATGTTTGTTATTGTCAGCTACATTGTTAATGTTTGTTATTTTCAATTACATTGTTAATGTTTGTTATTGTCAGCTGCAATGTTAATGTTTGTTATTGTCAATTACATTGTTAATGTTTGTTATTGTCAATTACATTGTTAATGTTTGTTATTGTCAATTACATTGTTAATGTTTGTTATTGTCAGCTGCATTGTTAATGTTTGTTATTGTCAGTTACATTGTTCATGTTTGTGATTGTCAATTACATTGTTAATGTTTGTTATTGTCAATTACATTGTTAATGTTTGTTATTGTCAGCTGCATTGTTAATGTTTGTTATTGTCAATTACATTGTTAATGTTTGTTATTGTCAATTACATTGTTAATGTTTGTGATTGTCAATTACATTGTTAATGTTTGTTATTGTCAATTACATTGTTAATGTTTGTTATTGTCAATTACATTGTTAATGTTTGTGATTGTCAATTACATTGTTAATGTTTGTTATTGTCAGCTGCATTGTTAATGTTTGTTCTTGTCAATTACATTGTTAATGTTTGTTATTGTCAATTACATTGTTAATGTTTGTTATTGTCAGCTGCATTGTTAATGTTTGTTATTGTCAATTACATTGTTAATGTTTGTTATTGTCAGCTGCATTGTTAATGTTTGTGATTGTCAATTACATTGTTAATGTTTGTTATTGTCAGCTGCATTGTTAATATTTGTTATTGTCAATTACATTGTTAATGTTTGTTATTGTCAATTACATTGTTAATGTTTGTTATTGTCAATTATATTGTTAATGTTTGTTATTGTCAATTACATTGTTAATGTTTGTTATTGTCAGTTACATTGTTAATGTTTGTTATTGTCAGTTACATTGTTAATGTTTGTGATTGTCAATTACATTGTTAATGTTTGTTATTGTCAATTACATTGTTAATGTTTGTTATTGTCAATTACATTGTTAATGTTTGTTATTGTCAGTTACATTGTTAATGTTTGTGATTGTCAATTACATTGTTAATGTTTGTTATTGTCAGTTGCATTGTTAATGTTTGTTATTGTCAATTACATTGTTAATGTTTGTGATTGTCAATTACATTGTTAATGTTTGTTATTGTCAACTACATTGTTAATGTTTGTTATTGTCATTTACATTGTTAATGTTTGTGATTGTCAATTACATTGTTAATGTTTGTTATTGTCAGTTGCATTGTTAATGTTTGTTATTGTCAATTACATTGTTAATGTTTGTTATTGTCAATTACATTGTTAATGATTGTTATTGTCAGCTGCATTGTTAATGTTTGTTATTGTCAATTACATTGTTAATGTTTGTTATTGTCAATTACATTGTTAATGTTTGTGATTGTCAGTTACATTGTTAATGTTTGTTATTGTCAATTACATTGTTAATGTTTGTTATTGTCAATTACATTGTTAATGTTTGTTATTGTCAGTTACATTGTTAATGTTTGTGATTGTCAGTTACATTGTTAATGTTTGTTATTGTCAGCTGCATTGTTAATGTTTGTTATTGTCAATTACATTGTTAATGTTTATTGTCAGCTGCATTGTTAATGTTTGTTATTGTCAGCTGCATTGTTAATGTTTGTTATTGTCAATTACATTGTTAATGTTTGTTATTGTCAATTACATTGTTAATGTATGTTATTGTCAATTACATTGTGAATGTTTGTTATTGTCAATTACATTCTTAATGTTTGTTATTGTTAATTACATTGTTAATGTTTGTTATTGTCAATTACATTGTTAATGTTTGTTATTGTCAGTTACATTGTTAATGTTTGTTATTGTCAGCTGCATTGTTAATGTTTGTTATTGTCAGCTGCATTGTTAACATTTGTTATTGTCAGCTGCATTGTTAATGTTTGTTATTGTCAATTACATTGTTAATGTTTGTTATTGTCAATTACATTGTTAATGTTTGTTATTGTCAGCTGCATTGTTAATGTTTGTTATTGTCAGCTGCATTGTTAACGTTTGTTATTGTCAGCTGCATTGTTAATGTTTGTTATTGTCAATTACATTGTTAATGTTTGTTATTGTCAATTACATTGTTAATGTTTGTTATTGTCAGCTGCATTGTTAACGTTTGTTATTGTCAGCTGCATTGTTAATGTTTGTTATTGTCAATTACATTGTTAATGTTTGTTATTGTCAATTACATTGTTAATGTTTGTTATTGTCAGCTGCATTGTTAATGTTTGTTATTGTCAGCTGCATTGTTAATGTTTGTTATTGTCAATTACATTGTTAATGTTTGTTATTGTCAGCTGCATTGTTAATGTTTGTTATTGTCAATTACATTGTTAATGTTTGTTATTGTCAATTACATTGTTTATGTTTGTTATTGTCAGTTACATTGTTAATGTTTGTTATTGTCAGCTGCATTGTTAATGTTTGTTATTGTCAATTACATTGTTAATGTTTGTTATTGTCAGCTACATTGTTAATGTTTGTTATTGTCAGCTGCATTGTTAATGTTTGTTATTGTCAGTTACATTGTTAATGTTTGTTACTGTCAATTACATTGTTAAGGTTTGTTATTGTCAGCTGCATTGTTAATGTTTGTTATTGTCAATTACATTGTTAATGTTTGTTATTGTCAGCTGCATTGTTAATGTTTGTTATTGTCAGTTACATTGTTAATGTTTGTTATTGTCAATTACATTGTTAATGTTTGTTATTGTCAATTACATTGTTAATGTTTGTTATTGTCAGTTACATTGTTAATGTTTGTTATTGTCAGTTACATTGTTAATGTTTGTTATTGTCAATTACATTGTTAATGTTTGTTATTGTCAGTTACATTGTTAATGTTTGTTATTGTCAGCTGCATTGTTAATGTTTGTTATTGTCAATTACATTGTTAATGTTTGTTATTGTCAGTTACATTGTTAATGTTTGTTATTGTCAATTACATTGTTAATGTTTGTTATTGTCGGTTACATTGTTAATGTTTGTTACTGTCAATTACATTGTTAATGTTTGTTATTGTCAGTTACATTGTTAATGTTTGTTATTGTCAGCTGCATTGTTAATGTTTGTTATTGTCAATTACATTGTTAATGTTTGTTATTGTCAATTACATTGTTAATGTTTGTTATTGTCAATTACATTGTTAATGTTTGTTATTGTCAGCTGCATTGTTAATGTTTGTTATTGTCAGTTACATTGTTAATGTTTGTTATTGTCAGTTACATTGTTAATGTTTGTTATTGTCAGCTGCATTGTTAATGTTTGTTATTGTCAATTACATTGTTAATGTTTGTTATTGTCAGCTACATTGTTAATGTTTGTTATTGTCAGCTGCATTGTTAATGTTTGTTATTGTCAGTTACATTGTTAATGTTTGTTACTGTCAATTACATTGTTAAGGTTTGTTATTGTCAGCTGCATTGTTAATGTTTGTTATTGTCAATTACATTGTTAATGTTTGTTATTGTCAGCTGCATTGTTAATGTTTGTTATTGTCTCAATTACATTGTTAATGTTTGTTATTGTCAATTACATTGTTAATGTTTGTTATTGTCAATTACATTGTTAATGTTTGTTATTGTCAGCTGCATTGTTAATGTTTGTTATTGTCAATTACATTGTTAATGTTTGTTATTGTCAGTTACAGTGTTAATGTTTGTTATTGTCAATTACATTGTTAATGTTTGTTATTGTCGGTTACATTGTTAATGTTTGTTACTGTCAATTACATTGTTAATGTTTGTTATTGTCAGTTACATTGTTAATGTTTGTTATTGTCAGCTGCATTGTTAATGTTTGTTATTGTCAATTACATTGTTAATGTTTGTTATTGTCAGTTACATTGTTAATGT
Organism: Scyliorhinus torazame; assembly: GCF_047496885.1. NCBI lineage: Eukaryota > Metazoa > Chordata > Chondrichthyes > Carcharhiniformes > Scyliorhinidae > Scyliorhinus > Scyliorhinus torazame. The sequence continues at coordinate 126,698 of NW_027308235.1, forward strand.
TTGTTATTGTCAATTACATTGTTAATGTTTGTTATTGTCAATTACATTGTTAATGTTTGTTATTGTCAGTTACATTGTTAATGTTTGTTATTGTCAGCTGCATTGTTAATGTTTGTTATTGTCAATTACATTGTTAATGTTTGTTATTGTCAATTACATTGTTAATGTTTGTTATTGTCAGCTGCATTGTTAATGTTTGTTATTGTCAATTACATTGTTAATGTTTGTTATTGTCAATTACATTGTTAATGTTTGTTATTGTCAGCTGCATTGTTAATGTTTGTTATTGTCAATTACATTGTTAATGTTTGTTATTGTCAATTACATTGTTAATGTTTGTTATTGTCAGCTGCACTGTTAATATTTGTTATTGTCAGTTACATTGTTAATGTTTGTTACTGTCAATTACATTGTTAATGTTTGTTATTGTCAATTACATTGTTAATGTTTGTGATTGTCAGTTGCATTGTTAATGTTTGTTATTGTCAGTTACATTGTTAATGTTTGTTACTGTCAATTACATTGTTAATGTTTGTTATTGTCAGCTGCATTGTTAATGTTTGTTATTGTCAGTTACATTGTTAATGTTTGTTACTGTCAATTACATTGTTAATGTTTGTTATTGTCAGTTACATTGTTAATGTTTGTTATTGTCAGTTACATTGTTAATGTTTGTTATTGTCAATTACATTGTTAATGTTTGTTATTGTCAGTTACATTGTTAATGTTTGTTATTGTCAGCTGCATTGTTAATGTTTGTTATTGTCAATTACATTGTTAATGTTTGTTATTGTCAATTACATTGTTAATGTTTGTTATTGTCAGCTGCATTGTTAATGTTTGTTATTGTAAATTACATTGTTAATGTTTGTTATTGTCAATTACATTGTTAATGTTTGTTACTGTCTATTACATTGTTAATGTTTGTTATTGTCAATTACATTGTTAATGTTTGTTATTGTCAATTACATTGTTAATGTTTGTTATTGTCAGTAACATTGTTAATGTTTGTGATTGTCAATTACATTGTTAATGTTTGTTATTGTCAGTTGCATTGTTAATGTTTGTTATTGTCAATTACATTGTTAATGTTTGTTATTGTCAATTACATTGTTAATGTTTGTTATTGTCAGCTGCATTGTTAATGTTTGTTATTGTCAATTACATTGTTAATGTTTGTTATTGTCAATTACATTGTTAATGTTTGTGATTGTCAGTTACATTGTTAATGTTTGTTATTGTCAATTACATTGTTAATGTTTGTTATTGTCAATTACATTGCTAATGTTTGTGATTGTCAGTTACATTGTTAATGTTTGTTATTGTCAATTACATTGTTAATGTTTGTTATTGTCAGCTGCATTGTTAATGTTTGTTATTGTCAGCTGCATTGTTAATGTTTGTTATTGTCAATTACATTGTTAATGTTTGTTATTGTCAGCTGCATTGTTAATGTTTGTTATTGTCAGTTGCATTGCTAATGTTTGTTATTGTCAATTACATTGTTAATGTTTGTTATTGTCAGCTGCATTGTTAATGTTTGTTATTGTCAATTACATTGTTAATGTTTGTTATTGTCAGCTACATTGTTAATGTTTGTTATTGTCAGCTGCATTGTTAATGTTTGTTATTGTCAGCTGCATTGTTAATGTTTGTTATTGTCAATTACATTGTTAATGTTTGTTATTGTCAAGTACATTGTTAATGTTTGTTATTGTCAGTTACATTGTTAATGTTTGTGATTGTCAGTTACATTGTTAATGTTTGTTATTGTCAGCTGCATTGTTAATGTTTGTTATTGTCAATTACATTGTTAATGTTTGTTATTGTCAGCTGCATTGTTAATGTTTGTTATTGTCAGCTGCATTGTTAATGTTTGTTATTGTCAGCTGCATTGTTAATGTTTTTTATTGTCAATTACATTGTTAATGTTTGTTATTGTCAGCTGCATTGTTAATGTTTGTTATTGTCAGCTGCATTGTTAATGTTTGTTATTGTCAATTACATTGTTAATGTTTGTTATTGTCAGCTGCATTGTTAATGTTTGTTATTGTCAGCTGCATTGTTAATGTTTGTTATTGTCAGCTGCATTGTTAATGTTTGTTATTGTCAGCTGCATTGTTAATGTTTGTTATTGTCAATTACATTGTTAATGTTTGTTATTGTCAGTTACATTGTTAATGTTTGTTATTGTCAATTACATTGTTAATGTTTGTTATTGTCAGCTGCATTGTTAATGTTTGTTATTGTCAGCTGCATTGTTAATGTTTGTTATTGTCAGCTGCATTGTTAATGTTTTTTATTGTCAGCTGCATTGTTAATGTTTGTTATTGTCAGCTGCATTGTTAATGTTTGTTATTGTCAATTACATTGTTAATGTTTGTTATTGTCAGCTGCATTGTTAATGTTTGTTATTGTCAGCTGCATTGTTAATGTTTGTTATTGTCAGTTACATTGTTAATGTTTGTGATTGTCAGTTACATTGTTAATGTTTGTTATTGTCAGTTACATTGTTAATGTTTGTTATTGTCAATTACATTGTTAATGTTTGTTATTGTCAGTTACATTGTTAATGTTTGTTATTGTCAGTTACATTGTTAATGTTTGTTATTGTCAGCTGCATTGTTAATGTTTGTTATTGTCAGCTGCATTGTTAATGTTTGTTATTGTCAGCTGCATTGTTAATGTTTGTTATTGTCAATTACATTGTTAATGTTTGTTATTGTCAGCTGCATTGTTAATGTTTGTTATTGTCAGCTGCATTGTTAACGTTTGTTATTGTCAGTTACATTGTTAATGTTTGTTATTGTCAGTTACATTGTTAATGTTTGTTATTGTCAATTACATTGTTAATGTTTGTTATTGTCAGCTGCATTGTTAATGTTTGTTATTGTCAGCTGCATTGTTAATGTTTGTTATTGTCAATTACATTGTTAATGTTTGTTATTGTCAGCTGCATTGTTAATGTTTGTTATTGTCAATTACATTGTTAAGGTTTGTTATTGTCAGCTGCATTGTTAATGTTTGTTATTGTCAGTTACATTGTTAAGGTTTGTTATTGTCAATTACATTGTTAATGTTTGTTATTGTCAGCTGCATTGTTAATGTTTGTTATTGTCAGCTGCATTGTTAATGTTTGTTATTGTCAATTACATTGTTAATGTTTGTTATTGTCAGCTGCATTGTTAATGTTTGTTATTGTCAGCTGCATTGTTAATGTTTGTTATTGTCAATTACATTGTTAATGTTTGTTATTGTCAATTACATTGTTAATGTTTGTTATTGTCAGCTGCATTGTTAATGTTTGTTATTGTCAGTTACATTGTTAATGTTTGTTATTGTCAGCTGCATTGTTATTGTTTGTTATTGTCAATTACATTGTTAATGTTTGTTATTGTCAGTTACATTGTTAATGTTTGTTATTGTCAGTTACATTGTTAATGTTTGTTATTGTCAGCTGCATTGTTAATGTTTGTTATTGTCAGTTGCATTGTTAATGTTTGTTATTGTCAGCTGCATTGTTAATGTTTGTTATTGTCAGTTACATTGTTAATGTTTGTTATTGTCAATTACATTGTTAATGTTTGTTATTGTCAGCTGCATTGTTAATGTTTGTTATTGTCAGTTACATTGTTAATGTTTGTTATTGTCAGCTGCATTGTTAATGTTTGTTATTGTCAGTTACATTGTTAATGTTTGTTATTGTCAGTTACATTGTTAATGTTTGTTATTGTCAGCTGCATTGTTAATGTTTGTTATTGTCAGCTGCATTGTTAATGTTTGTTATTGTCAATTACATTGTTAATGTTTGTTATTGTCAGCTGCATTGTTAATGTTTGTTATTGTCAGTTACATTGTTAATCTTTGTTATTGTCAGCTGCATTGTTAATGTTTGTTATTGTCAGTTACATTGTTAATGTTTGTTATTGTCAATTACATTGTTAAGGTTTGTTATTGTCAGCTGCATTGTTAATGTTTGTTATTGTCAGTTACATTGTTAATGTTTGTTATTGTCAATTACATTGTTAATGTTTGTTATTGTCAGCTGCATTGTTAATGTTTGTTATTGTCAGTTACATTGTTAATGTTTGTTACTGTCAATTACATTGTTAAGGTTTGTTATTGTCAGCTGCATTGTTAATGTTTGTTATTGTCAATTACATTGTTAATGTTTGTTATTGTCAGCTGCATTGTTAATGTTTGTTATTGTCAGTTACATTGTTAATGTTTGTTACTGTCAATTACATTGTTAAGGTTTGTTATTGTCAGCTGCATTGTTAATGTTTGTTATTGTCAGTTACATTGTTAATGTTTGTTATTGTCAATTACATTGTTAATGTTTGTTATTGTCAGCTGCATTGTTAATGTTTGTTATTGTCAATTACATTGTTAATGTTTGTTATTGTCAGCTGCATTGTTAATGTTTGTTATTGTCAGTTACATTGTTAATGTTTGTTATTGTCAATTACATTGTTAATGTTTGTTATTGTCAGCTGCATTGTTAATGTTTGTTATTGTCAGTTACATTGTTAATGTTTGTTACTGTCAATTACATTGTTAAGGTTTGTTATTGTCAGCTGCATTGTTAATGTTTGTTATTGTCAGTTACATTGTTAATGTTTGTTATTGTCAATTACATTGTTAATGTTTGTTATTGTCAATTACATTGTTAATGTTTGTTATTGTCAGTTACATTGTTAATGTTTGTTATTGTCAGCTGCATTGTTAATGTTTGTTATTGTCAGTTACATTGTTAATGTTTGTTATTGTCAATTACATTGTTAATGTTTGTTATTGTCAGTTACATTGTTAATGTTTGTTATTGTCAATTACATTGTTAATGTTTGTTATTGTCAGTTACATTGTTAATGTTTGTTATTGTCAATTACATTGTTAATGTTTGTTATTGTCAGTTACATTGTTAATGTTTGTTATTGTCAGCTGCATTGTTAATGTTTGTTATTGTCAATTACATTGTTAATGTTTGTTATTGTCAATTACATTGTTAATGTTTGTTATTATCAGCTGCATTGTTAATGTTTGTTATTGTCAATTACATTGTTAATGTTTGTTATTGTCAATTACATTGTTAATGTTTGTTATTGTCAGCTGCATTGTTAATGTTTGTTATTGTCAATTACATTGTTAATGTTTGTTATTGTCAATTACATTGTTAATGTTTGTTATTGTCAGCTGCATTGTTAATGTTTGTTATTGTCAGTTACATTGTTAATGTTTGTTACTGTCAATTACATTGTTAATGTTTGTTATTGTCAATTACATTGTTAATGTTTGTGATTGTCAGTTGCATTGTTAATGTTTGTTATTGTCAGTTACATTGTTAATGTTTGTTACTGTCAATTACATTGTTAATGTTTGTTATTGTCAGCTGCATTGTTAATGTTTGTTATTGTCAGTTACATTGTTAATGTTTGTTACTGTCAATTACATTGTTAATGTTTGTTATTGTCAGCTGCATTGTTAATGTTTGTTATTGTCAGTTACATTGTTAATGTTTGTTATTGTCAGTTACATTGTTAATGTTTGTTATTGTCAATTACATTGTTAATGTTTGTTATTGTCAGTTACATTGTTAATGTTTGTTATTGTCAGCTGCATTGTTAATGTTTGTTATTGTCAATTACATTGTTAATGTTTGTTATTGTCAATTACATTGTTAATGTTTGTTATTGTCAATTACATTGTTAATGTTTGTTATTGTCAATTACATTGTTAATGTTTGTTATTGTCAATTACGTTGTTAAGGTTTGTTATTGTCAGTTACATTGTTAATGTTTGTTATTGTCAATTACATTGTTAATGTTTGTTATTGTCAATTACATTGTTAATGTTTGTTATTGTCAGCTGCATTGTTAATGTTTGTTATTGTCAGTTACATTGTTAATGTTTGTTATTGTCAATTACATTGTTAATGTTTGTTATTGTCAGTTACATTGTTAATGTTTGTTATTGTCAATTACATTGTTAATGTTTGTTATTGTCAATTACATTGTTAATGTTTGTTATTGTCAGCTGCATTGTTAATGTTTGTTATTGTCAATTACATTGTTAATGTTTGTTATTGTCAGCTGCATTGTTAATGTTTGTTATTGTCAGTTACATTGTTAATGTTTGTTATTGTCAATTACATTGTTAATGTTTGTTATTGTCAATTACATTGTTAATGTTTGTTATTGTCAGCTGCATTGTTAATGTTTGTTATTGTCAGTTACATTGTTAATGTTTGTTATTGTCAATTACATTGTTAATGTTTGTTATTGTCAATTACATTGTTAATGTTTGTTATTGTCAGCTGCATTGTTCATGTTTGTTATTGTCAATTACATTGTTAATGTTTGTTATTGTCAGCTGCATTGTTAATGTTTGTTATTGTCAGTTAGATTGTTAAGGTTTGTTATTGTCAGCTGCATTGTTAATGTTTGTTATTGTCAGTTACATTGTTAATGTTTGTTATTGTCAATTACATTGTTAATGTTTGTTATTGTCAGCTGCATTGTTAATGTTTGTTATTGTCAGTTACATTGTTAATGTTTGTTACTGTCAATTACATTGTTAAGGTTTGTTATTGTCAGCTGCATTGTTAATGTTTGTTATTGTCAATTACATTGTTAATGTTTGTTATTGTCAGCTGCATTGTTAATGTTTGTTATTGTCAGTTACATTGTTAATGTTTGTTACTGTCAATTACATTGTTAAGGTTTGTTATTGTCAGCTGCATTGTTAATGTTTGTTATTGTCAGTTACATATTTAATGTTTGTTATTGTCAATTACATTGTTAATGTTTGTTATTGTCAGCTGCATTGTTAATGTTTGTTATTGTCAATTACATTGTTAATGTTTGTTATTGTCAGCTGCATTGTTAATGTTTGTTATTGTCAGTTACATTGTTAATGTTTGTTATTGTCAATTACATTGTTAATGTTTGTTATTGTCAGCTGCATTGTTAATGTTTGTTATTGTCAGTTACATTGTTAATGTTTGTTACTGTCAATTACATTGTTAAGGTTTGTTATTGTCAGCTGCATTGTTAATGTTTGTTATTGTCAGTTACATTGTTAATGTTTGTTATTGTCAATTACATTGTTAATGTTTGTTATTGTCAATTACATTGTTAATGTTTGTTATTGTCAGTTACATTGTTCATGTTTGTTATTGTCAGCTGCATTGTTAATGTTTGTTATTGTCAGTTACATTGTTAATGTTTGTTATTGTCAATTACATTGTTAATGTTTGTTATTGTCAGTTACATTGTTAATGTTTGTTATTGTCAATTACATTGTTAATGTTTGTTATTGTCAGTTACATTGTTAATGTTTGTTATTGTCAATTACATTGTTAATGTTTGTTATTGTCAGTTACATTGTTAATGTTTGTTATTGTCAGCTGCATTGTTAATGTTTGTTATTGTCAATTACATTGTTAATGTTTGTTATTGTCAATTACATTGTTAATGTTTGTTATTATCAGCTGCATTGTTAATGTTTGTTATTGTCAATTACATTGTTAATGTTTGTTATTGTCAATTACATTGTTAATGTTTGTTATTGTCAGCTGCATTGTTAATGTTTGTTATTGTCAATTACATTGTTAATGTTTGTTATTGTCAGTTACATTGTTAATGTTTGTTATTGTCAGCTGCATTGTTAATGTTTGTTATTGTCAATTACATTGTTAATGTTTGTTATTGTCAATTACATTGTTAATGTTTGTTATTATCAGCTGCATTGTTAATGTTTGTTATTGTCAATTACATTGTTAATGTTTGTTATTGTCAATTACATTGTTAATGTTTGTTATTGTCAGCTGCATTGTTAATGTTTGTTATTGTCAATTACATTGTTAATGTTTGTTATTGTCAATTACATTGTTAATGTTTGTTATTGTCAGCTGCATTGTTAATGTTTGTTATTGTCAGTTACATTGTTAATGTTTGTTATTGTCAATTACATTGTTAATGTTTGTTATTATCAGCTGCATTGTTAATGTTTGTTATTGTCAATTACATTGTTAATGTTTGTTATTGTCAATTACATTGTTAATGTTTGTTATTGTCAGCTGCATTGTTAATGTTTGTTATTGTCAATTACATTGTTAATGTTTGTTATTGTCAATTACATTGTTAATGTTTGTTATTGTCAGCTGCATTGTTAATGTTTGTTATTGTCAGTTACATTGTTAATGTTTGTTACTGTCAATTACATTGTTAATGTTTGTTATTGTCAATTACATTGTTCATGTTTGTGATTGTCAGTTGCATTGTTAATGTTTGTTATTGTCAGTTACATTGTTAATGTTTGTTACTGTCAATTACATTGTTAATGTTTGTTATTGTCAGCTGCATTGTTAATGTTTGTTATTGTCAGTTACATTGTTAATGTTTGTTACTGTCAATTACATTGTTAATGTTTGTTATTGTCAGCTGCATTGTTAATGTTTGTTATTGTCAGTTACATTGTTAATGTTTGTTATTGTCAGTTACATTGTTAATGTTTGTTATTGTCAATTACATTGTTAATGTTTGTTATTGTCAGTTACATTGTTAATGTTTGTTATTGTCAGCTGCATTGTTAATGTTTGTTATTGTCAATTACATTGTTAATGTTTGTTATTGTCAATTACATTGTTAATGTTTGTTATTGTCAATTACATTGTTAATGTTTGTTATTGTCAATTACATTGTTAATGTTTGTTATTGTCAATTACGTTGTTAAGGTTTGTTATTGTCAGTTACATTGTTAATGTTTGTTATTGTCAATTACATTGTTAATGTTTGTTATTGTCAATTACATTGTTAATGTTTGTTATTGTCAGCTGCATTGTTAATGTTTGTTATTGTCAGTTACATTGTTAATGTTTGTTATTGTCAATTACATTGTTAATGTTTGTTATTGTCAGTTACATTGTTAATGTTTGTTATTGTCAATTACATTGTTAATGTTTGTTATTGTCAATTACATTGTTAATGTTTGTTATTGTCAGCTGCATTGTTAATGTTTGTTATTGTCAATTACATTGTTAATGTTTGTTATTGTCAGCTGCATTGTTAATGTTTGTTATTGTCAGTTACATTGTTAATGTTTGTTATTGTCAATTACATTGTTAATGTTTGTTATTGTCAATTACATTGTTAATGTTTGTTATTGTCAGCTGCATTGTTAATGTTTGTTATTGTCAGTTACATTGTTAATGTTTGTTATTGTCAATTACATTGTTAATGTTTGTTATTGTCAATTACATTGTTAATGTTTGTTATTGTCAGCTGCATTGTTCATGTTTGTTATTGTCAATTACATTGTTAATGTTTGTTATTGTCAGCTGCATTGTTAATGTTTGTTATTGTCAGTTAGATTGTTAATGTTTGTTATTGTCAGCTGCATTGTTAATGTTTGTTATTGTCAATTACATTGTTACTGTTTGTTATTGTCAATTACATTGTTAATGTTTGTGATTGTCAGTTACATTGTTAATGTTTGTTATTGTCAGCTGCATTGTGAATGTTTGTTATTGTCAGCTGCATTGTTAATGTTTGTTATTGTCAATTACATTGTTAATGTTTGTTATTGTCAATTACATTGTTAATGTTTGTTATTGTCAGTTGCATTGTTAATGTTTGTTATTGTCAGCTGCATTGTTAATGTTTGTTATTGTCAATTACATTGTTAATGTTTGTTACTATCAATTACATTGTTAATGTTTGTTATTGTCAGTTGCATTGTTAATGTTTGTTACTGTCAATTACATTGTTAATGTTTGTTATTGTCAATTGCATTGTTAATGTTTGTTCTTGTCAGTTGCATTGTTAATGTTTGTTATTGTCAATTGCATTGTTAATGTTTGTTATTGTCAATTACATTGTTAATGTTTGTTATTGTCAATTGCATTGTTAATGTTTGTTATTGTCAATTACATTGTTAATGTTTGTTATTGTCAATTACATTGTTAATGTTTGTTATTGTCGATTACATTGTTAATGTTTGTTATTGTCAATTACATTTTTAATGTTTGTTACTGTCAATTACATTGTTAATGTTTGTTATTGTCAGTTGCATTGTTAATGTTTGTTACTGTCAATTTCATTGTTAATGTTTGTTATTGTTAATTACATTGTTAATGTTTGTTATTGTCAGTTGCATTGTTAATGTTTGTTATTGTCAATTACATTGTTAATGTTTGTTATTGTCAATTACATTGTAATGTTTATTATTGTCAGTTGCATTGTTAATGTTTGTTATTGTCAATTACATTGTTAATGTTTGTTATTGTCAATTACATTGTAATGTTTATTATTGTCAGTTGCATTGTTAATGTTTGTTATTGTCAATTACATTGTTAATGTTTGTTATTTTCGATTACATTGTTAATGTTTGTTACTGTCAGTTGCATTGTTAATGTTTGTTACTGTCAATTACATTGTTAATGTTTGTTATTGTCAATTGCATTGTTAATGTTTGTTATTGTTAATTACATTGTTAATGTTTGTTATTGTAAATTACATTGTTAATGTTTGTTACTGTCAATTACATTGTTAATGTTTGTTATTGTTAATTACATTGCTAATGTTTGTTATTGTCAGCTGCATTGTTAATGTTTGTTACTGTCAATTACATTGTTAATGTTTGTTACTGTCAATTGCATTGTTAATGTTTGTTACTGTCAATTACATTGTTAATGTTTGTTATTGTTAATTACATTGTTAATGTTTGTTATTGTTAATTACATTGTTAATGTTTGTTACTGTCAATTACATTGTTCATGTTTGTTATTGTTAATTACATTGTTAATGTTTGTTATTGTCAATTGCATTGTTAATGTTTGTTATTGTTAATTACATTGTTAATGTTTGTTATTGTCAATTGCATTGTTAATGTTTGTTGTTGTTAATTACATTGTTAATGTTTGTTATTGTTAATTACATTGTTAATGTTTGTTATTGTCAATTGCATTGTTAATGTTTGTTATTGTTAATTACATTGTTAATGTTTGTTATTGTCAATTGCATTGTTAATGTTTGTTGTTGTTAATTACATTGTTAATGTTTGTTATTGTTAATTACATTGTTAATGTTTGTTACTGTCAATTACATTGTTAATGTTTGTTACTGTCAATTGCATTGTTAATGTTTGTTATTGTCAATTGCATTGTTAATGTTTGTTATTGTTAATTACATTGTTAATGTTTGTTATTGTTAATTACATTGTTAATGTTTGTTACTGTCAATTACATTGTTAATGTTTGTTATTGTCAATTACATTGTTAATGTTTGTTATTGTCAATTGCATTGTTAATGTTTGTTACTGTCAATTGCATTGTTAATGTTTGTTATTGTCAATTGCATTGTTAATGTTTGTTATTGTCAATTGCATTGTTAATGTTTGTTATTGTTAATTACATTGTGAATGTTTGTTATTGTCAATTACATTGTTAATGTTTGTTATTGTCAATTACATTGTTAATGTTTGTTACTGTCAATTACATTGTTAATGTTTGTTATTGTCAATTGCATTGTTAATGTTTGTTATTGTCAATTACATTGTTAATGTTTGTTACTGTCAATTACATTGTTAATGTTTGTTATTGTCAATTACATTGTTATTGTTTGTTATTGTCGATTACATTGTTAATGTTTGTTACTGTCAGTTGCATTGTTAATGTTTGTTATTGTCAATTACATTGTTAATGCTTTTTACTGTCAGTTGCATTGTTGATGTTTGTTACTGTCAATTACATTGTTAATGTTTGTTATTGTTAATTGCATTGTTAATGTTTGTGATTGTCAGTTGCATTGTTCATGTTTGTTACTGTCAATTACATTGTTAATGTTTATGATTGTCAATTACATTGTTAATGTTTGTTATTGTCAATTACATTGTTAATGTTTGTTATTGTCAATTGCATTGTTAATGTTTGTTATTGTCAGTTGCATTGTTAATGTTTGTTACTGTCAATTACATTGTTAATGTTTGTTATTGTTAATTACATTGTTAATGTTTGTTATTGTCAGTTGCATTGTTAATGTTTGTTATTGTCAATTGCATTGTTAATGTTTGTTATTGTCAATTACATTGTTAATGTTTGTTATTGTCAATTGCATTGTTAATGTTTGTTATTGTTAATTACATTGTTAATGTTTGTTATTGTCCATTACATTGTTAATGTTTGTTATTGTCAATTACATTGTTAATGTTTGTTATTGTCGATTACATTGTTAATGTTTGTTATTGTCAATTACATTGTTAATGTTTGTTATTGTCAATTACATTTTTAATGTTTGTTACTGTCAATTACATTGTTAATGTTTGTTATTGTCAGTTGCATTGTTAATGTTTGTTACTGTCAATTTCATTGTTAATGTTTGTTATTGTTAATTACATTGTTAATGTTTGTTATTGTCAGTTGCATTGTTAATGTTTGTTATTGTCAATTACATTGTTAATGTTTGTTATTGTCAATTACATTGTAATGTTTATTATTGTCAGTTGCATTGTTAATGTTTGTTATTGTCAATTACATTGTTAATGTTTGTTATTTTCGATTACATTGTTAATGTTTGTTACTGTCAGTTGCATTGTTAATGTTTGTTACTGTCAATTACATTGTTAATGTTTGTTATTGTCAATTGCATTGTTAATGTTTGTTATTGTTAATTACATTGTTAATGTTTGTTATTGTTAATTACATTGTTAATGTTTGTTACTGTCAATTACATTGATAATGTTTGTTATTGTTAATTACATTGCTAATGTTTGTTATTGTCAGCTGCATTGTTAATGTTTGTTACTGTCAATTACATTGTTAATGTTTGTTACTGTCAATTACATTGTTAATGTTTGTTATTGTTAATTACATTGTTAATGTTTGTTATTGTTAATTACATTGTTAATGTTTGTTACTGTCAATTACATTGTTAATGTTTGTTATTGTTAATTACATTGTTCATGTTTGTTATTGTTAATTACATTGTTAATGTTTGTTATTGTCAATTGCATTGTTAATGTTTGTTATTGTTAATTACATTGTTAATGTTTGTTATTGTCAATTGCATTGTTAATGTTTGTTGTTGTTAATTACATTGTTAATGTTTGTTATTGTTAATTACATTGTTAATGTTTGTTATTGTCAATTGCATTGTTAATGTTTGTTATTGTTAATTACATTGTTAATGTTTGTTATTGTCAATTGCATTGTTAATGTTTGTTGTTGTTAATTACATTGTTAATGTTTGTTATTGTTAATTACATTGTTAATGTTTGTTACTGTCAATTACATTGTTAATGTTTGTTACTGTCAATTGCATTGTTAATGTTTGTTATTGTCAATTGCATTGTTAATGTTTGTTATTGTTAATTACATTGTTAATGTTTGTTATTGTTAATTACATTGTTAATGTTTGTTACTGTCAATTACATTGTTAATGTTTGTTATTGTCAATTACATTGTTAATGTTTGTTATTGTCAATTACATTGTTAATGTTTGTTACTGTCAATTGCATTGTTAATATTTGTTATTGTCAATTGCATTGTTAATGTTTGTTATTGTCAATTACATTGTTAATGTTTGTTATTGTCAATTACATTGTTAATGTTTGTTATTGTTAATTACATTGTTAATGTTTGTTATTGTCAATTACATTGTTAATGTTTGTTATTGTCAATTGCATTGTTAATGTTTGTTATTGTCAATTACATTGTTAATGTTTGTTACTGTCAATTACATTGTTAATGTTTGTTATTGTCAATTACATTGTTATTGTTTGTTATTGTCGATTACATTGTTAATGTTTGTTACTGTCAGTTGCATTGTTAATGTTTGTTATTGTCAATTACATTGTTAATGCTTTTTACTGTCAGTTGCATTGTTGATGTTTGTTACTGTCAATTACATTGTTAATGTTTGTTATTGTTAATTGCATTGTTAATGTTTGTGATTGTCAGTTGCATTGTTAATGTTTGTTACTGTCAATTACATTGTTAATGTTTGTTATTGTCAATTACATTGTTAATGTTTGTTATTGTCAATTGCATTGTTAATGTTTGTTATTGTCAGTTGCATTGTTAATGTTTGTTACTGTCAATTACATTGTTAATGTTTGTTATTGTTAATTACATTGTTAATGTTTGTTATTGTCAGTTGCATTGTTAATGTTTGTTACTGTCAATTACATTGTTAATGTTTGTTATTGTTAATTGCATTGTTAATGTTTGTGATTGTCAGTTGCAGTGTTAATGTTTGTTACTCTCAATTACATTGTTAATGTTTATGATTGTCAATTACATTGTTAATGTTTGTTACTGTCAATTACATTGTTAATGTTTGTTACTCTCAATTACATTGTTAATGTTTGTTACTGTCAATTACATTGTTAATGCTTGTGATTGTCAATTACATTGTTAATGTTTGTTATTATCAATTACATTGTTAATGTTTGTTACTGTCAATTACATTGTTAATGTTTGTTACTGTCAATTGCATTGTTAATGTTTGTTACAGTCAGTTGCATTGTTAATGTTTGTTACTGTCAATTGCATTGTTAATGTTTTATATTGTCAATTGCATTGTTAATGCTTTTTACTGTCAGTTGCATTGTTGATGTTTGTTACTGTCAATTACATTGTTAATGTTTGTTATTGTTAATTGCATTGTTGATGTTTGTTACTGTCAGTTGCATTGTTAATGTTTGTTACTGTCAGTTGCATTGTTAATGTTTGTTACTGTCAGTTGCATTGTTGATGTTTGTTACTGTCAATTGCATTGTTAATGTTTGTTACTGTCAATTACATTGTTAATGTTTGTTACTGTCAATTGCATTGTTAATGTTTGTTACTGTCAGTTGCATTGTTAATGTTTGTTATTGTCAATTACATTGTTAATATTTGTTACTGTCAATTACATTGTTAATGTTTGTTATTGTCAATTGCATTGTTAATGCTTTTTACTGTCAGTTGCATTGTTGATGTTTATTACTGTCAATTACATTGTTAATGTTTGTTACTGTCAGTTGCATTGTTAATGTTTGTTACTGTCAATTACATTGTTAATGTTTGTTCTTGTCAATTGCATTGTTAATGCTTTTTATTGTCAGTTGAATTGTTGATGTTTATTACTGTCAATTACATTGTTAATGTTTGTTATTGTTAATTGCATTGTTGATGTTTGTTACTGTCAGTTGCGTTGTTGATGTTTGGTACTGTCAATTACATTGTTCATGATTGTGATTGTCAATTACATTGTTAATGTTTGTTATTGTCAATTGCATTGTTAATGCTTTTTACTGTCAGTTGCATTGTTGATGTTTGTTGTTGTGTTTTTGCAAAGGTCTGGAGTTTGCCTATTCGGAAGCTCCCAAGTCCATGCAGTGTGCCATCATGGGCCTTTTCTTCTTCTTTTCCGGCATTGGCTCCTTCATTGGCTCCGGACTTTTGGATCTAGTGTCCCTCCCCGCCATTGGCTGGCTGAATTGCCATCAGGACCATGGTGAGTTCTGGGACTGTGGGTTCAGGTGGGAGAGGGAGCGACAGGGGTGTGGGAGGGTGGAGTGGAGGGGAGCGAGGGAAAGGGAGAGTGGAGGAGGAGAGGGGTGGGGTGAGGCAGGATTGGTGCAATGGGAGAGAAGAGGAAAGGAGTGAGGGGGAAGATGGAGGGGACAAGACCGTGGGGAGAGCGGAAGTGTGTGTGTGGAGGGAACCATATTTGGGAGGCTGGAGAGGGGCCAGGAGAGAGTGAAGAGGAGAGGGGAAACTGGGAAAGGAAGAGGGAAGGGGTGAGGGGAGAGAGAGGAGAGGAGAAGGGAAGAGGATAGGAGAGGGAAGAATGGGTTGGAGGACAGGGAAAGTAGAGGGGTGAATGGTGAGGATGGCGAGGGGAAGCAGAGAGGGCAATACGCAACATTGAGGGGATAGGGGTGCGAGGCGTGGAAGAGAGAAGAGCGGATGGGAGAGAGTGCGGCAAAGATGAAGACGAGTGGTCCCGGCTCTGGGTCACTGTCCGTGTGGAGTTTGCACATTCTCACTCTGTCTGCCTGGGTCTCACCCCCATAACCCAAAGATGTGCAGGGTCGGTGGATTGGTCACGCTAATTTGGCCCTCAATTGGAAAAAAAATTTGGTACTCTAAATTTATAGATAAAAAGAAAGAATTCAACACATTCACTCCCCTCTGAGAGAAGAAATTCCTCCTCATCTCTGTTTGAAATGGGTGACCCCTCACTCTGAGAGTCTCCTCTGCTCCCAGACTCTCCCACAGGGGGAAACATCCTCTCAGAATCTCGCCTCACTCTGAGAGTCTCCTCTGCTCCCAGACTCTCCCACACGGGGAAACATCCTCTCAGAATCTCGCCTCACTCTGAGATTCTGTCCTCTGCTCCCAGACTCTTCCCACACGGGGAAACATCCTCTCAGAATCTCCACTCACTCTGAGATTCTGTCCTCTGCTCCCAGACTGTCCCACACGGGGAAACATCCTCTCAGAATCTCCCCTCACTCTGAGATTCTGTCCTCTGCTCCCAGACACTCCCACACGGGGAAACATCCTCTCAGAATCTCCCCTCACTCTGAGATTCTGTCCTCTGGGCCCAGACTCTCCCACATGGGGAAACATCCTCTCAGAATCACCCCTCACTCTGAGATTCTGCCCTCTGGTCCCAGACTCTCCCACACGGGGAAACATCCTCTCAGAATCTCCCCTCACTCTGAGATTCTGTCCTCTGCTCCTAGACTCTCCCACACGGGAAACATCCTCTCAGAATCTCCCCTCACTCTGAGATTCTGTCCTCTGCTCCCAGACTCTCCCACATGGGGAAACATCCTCTCAGAATCTCCCCTCACTCTGAGATTCTGCCCTCTGGTCCCAGACTCTCCCACACGGTGAAACATCCTCTCAGAATCTCCCCTCACTCTGACATTCTGCCCTCTGGTCCCAGACTCTCCCACACGGTGAAACATCCTCTCAGAATCTCCCCTCACCCTGTGATTCTGCCCTCTGGTCCCAGACTCTCCCACACGGGGAAACATCCTCTCAGAATCTCCCCTCACTCTGAGATTCTGCCCTCTGGTCCCAGACTCTCCCACACGGTGAAACATCCTCTCAGAATCTCCCCTCACTCTGAGATTCTGTCCTCTGGACCCAGACTCTCCCACACGGGGAAACATCCTCTCAGAATCTCCCATGCGTCTGAGATTCTGTCCTCTGGGCCCAGACTCTCCCACACGGGGAAATATCCTCTCAGAATCTCCCCTCACTCTGAGATTCTGCACTCTGCTCCCAGACTCTCCCCCACGGGGAAACATCCTCTCAGAATCTCCCCTGCGTCTGAGATTCTGTCCTCTGGGCGCAGACTCTCCCACACGGGGAAACATCCTCTCAGAATCTACCCTCACTCTGAGATTCTGCCCTCTGGGCCCAGACTCTCTCACACGGGGAAACATCCTCTCAGAATCTCCCCTCACTCTGAGATTCTGTCCTCTGCTCCCAGACTCTCCCACACGGGGAAACATCCTCTCAGAATCTCCCCTCACTCTGAGATTCTGCCCTCTGGGCCCAGACTCTCTCACACGGGGAAACATCCTCTCAGAATCTCCCCTCACTCTGAGATTCTGTCCTCTGGTCCCAGACTCTCCCACACGGGGAAACATCCTCTCAGAATCTCCCCTAACTCTTAGATTCTGCTCTCTGGGCCCAGACTCTCCCACACGGGGAAACATCCTCTCAGAATCTCCCCTCACCCAGACTCTCCCACACGGGGAAACATCCTCTCAGAATCTCCCCTCACTCTGAGATTCTGTCCTCTGCTCCCAGACTCTCCCACACGGGGAAACATCCTCTCAGAATCTCCCCTCACTCTTAGATTCTGCTCTCTGGGCCCAGACTCTCCCACACGGGGAAACATCCTCTCAGAATCTCCCCTCACCCAGACTCTCCCACACGGGGAATCATCCTCTCAGAATCTCCCCTCACTCTGAGATTCTGTCCTCTGCTCCCAGACTCTCCCACACGGGGAAACATCCTCTCAGAATCTCCCCTCACTCTGAGATTCTGTCCTCTGGGCCCAGACTCTCCCACACGGGGAAACATCCTCTCAGAATCTCCCCTCACTCTGAGATTCTGTCCTCTGCTCCCAGACTCTCCCACACGGGGAAACATCCTCTCAGAATCTCCCCTGCCAAGCCCCCTGACAATCCTATCTGTCTCAATAAGGTCGCCTCTCATTCTTGTAAACGTGGACGGTCGAGTGGGACGTACCCAGGAGAGGCGTCCAGTGAACCAAAAGCAGAATAAGCGGACACTGGAAATAAGCAGCGAAAATGCTGGGAAAAACGTTGCCGTTCTGGCAACATCTTTGGAGAGAGAGAGAAAAACAGGGTTAACGTTTCAAACCTGCTTCTTCAGACTCGAAACGTCAACTCCGTATTTCTCTCTCACCGCAGATTCTGCCAGCCCTGCCAAATCTCGTTTTCCAGCTGTTTCTGTCACTACTTCAGGGATCCTTTGCAGCCTCCATCTTGGGACTGCTTGCAGTACCGGCGGTGTCCACTAATGGTTTATTGGCGCTGTACCGGTGTTCTGGTGGAGCTGCTGATCCATTGATGGCTTCCTAGATGGTGGGACTGTGGTATTCTCAGGTATTACGGTACCTGAGAGGCTGAAGTGCCATTGGTTAAACCTTGGGGTTTTACCATTGGCTGTAGAGTATGGTAGCTCCGCCCCGATAGGTGGGGTATAAGAACCCGTGCCGCCCCAGCAGCCCTCATTCTGTACCTGAGCTGCTGGGGAACAGTTCTAGCTCATTAAAGCCTTCAGTTGTACTACAACCTCGTTTTAGTGGTTATTGATCGAGCATCAGGGACTTACTCCGTAGTCAGGTCAGGGGTGGTGGTGGGGTAGGAGCAGGTCAGGTCCCACCGTAGCCCGTTCACTGCGCGTTGTAGGACTGTGCCCACCTGACATTTATTTTTATTCATTAATTGAATGTGGGCGTCACTGGTCAGGCTGCTATTTATTGCCCATCCCTAGTTGCCCCTTGTCAACGTGTTGGGTGAGCTGCCTTCTTGAACCGCTGCAGTCCCTTAGATGTAGGTACTCCCACTGTGCTGTTAGGGAGCGAGTTCCAGGATGTTGCCCCCAGCGACAGTGAAGGAACGGCCGATATATTTCCCAGTCGGGGCGGTGAGTCACTCGGAGGGGAACCTCCAGGTGATGGGGTTCCCAGGTATCTGCTGCTCTTGTCCTTCGAGATGGCAGTGGTCGTGGAAGGTGCTGCCTGAGGAGCCTTGGTGAGTTTCTGCACCTTGCAGATGGGACACACGGCTGCCACTGTGCGTCGGCGGTGGAGGGGGTGAATGTTTGTGGAAGGGGGTGCAATCAAGCGGGGCACCTGGATGGTGTTGAGCTTCTCGAGTGTTGTTGGAGCTGCGCTCATCCAGGCAAGTGGAGAGTTTCCCTCACACTCCTGACTTGTGCCTTGTCGATGGTGGACAGGCTTTGGGAGGGTGGGGTCAGGAGGTGAGTTACTCTCCGCAGGATTCCCAGCCTCTGACCTGCTCTGGTAGCCACAGTATTAATGTGGCTGGGCCCAGTTCAGTTTCTGATCAATGGTAACCCCCAGGATGTTGATTGTGGGGGATTCAGCGATGGTAACGCCATTGAATGCCAAGGGGCGATGGTTAGACCCTCCCTTGTCGGAGATGGTTAGTGTTGCACTGGAGCCTGAGAAACATTGGAAAAGGACGTTAAAAAGGAAACTTTTTCAAGGATGACTCTGCAACTGAGAAGTTAGGCCCCATTAGGAGCAAGACCAGAACTGTAAAAATGGGCGAGTCAATCGTTAATTGGGTGGGGAATGCCAAGAAACATCTTCAGCCAGAGAGCGGTGATGATGTGGAACCCGCCCCCACAGGAAGTGGTTTAGGTGAACAATGTATTTCGGGGTGGGGGGGGAACTGGATAAACACACGAGGGAGAGGGGAATGGGGGGGGGGGGGGGGGGGGGGGGGGGGGGGGGTTGGGGGGGGGGGGGGGGTGGTAATGAGAGCAGGAGAAGGTTCAATAGGAATTTCAAACAGAATTGGACACAATTCTGGATTGGGATAGTTTCGCGACAAATAGCCAGAGGGGATTGATGTTTCTGGATGGGTCGAATGGCCTGCCTCCATGCTGTATCATTCTATAACTCTTCTTTTCTCCCCCCCCCCCCCCCCCCCCCCCCACTACCCTCTTTGTCTATCCAGGGAACATCAACAACTGCCACATGGATTATTACTTCTACCTGCTGGCTGGCCTCCAGTGCGCCACGCTCCTGCTCTTCAGCTCGCTCACGGTGTGGTACGAAAAGGGCCGAGACCAAAGCTGCAGAGGCTGCGTGTGGGGGGGGCGGGCCTCCAGGACCACCCGTGGCGAGGGCACGTCCTAGGCCCCCGGTAACCCATCCCCTCGCCCCCCCCCCCCCCCCCCCCCCCCCGCCCTCCCTGCCAACACCAGACACCCGCCCAGCAAGAACTGAAGGAATAGAATCGGAGAGTCGGAGAAGTTACAGTGCAGAAGGAGGCCATTCGGCCCGTCGAGGCTGCACCGGCCCACTTAAGCCCCTCACTTCCACCCTATCCCCGCAACCCAATAACCCCACCCAACCCGCACGTCCTTGGGCTGTGGGAGGAAACCGGAGCGCCCGGAGGAAACCCACGCACACACGGGGAGGACGTGCAGACTCCGCACAGACAGTGACCCCAGCCGGGGAATCGAACCTGGGACCCTGGAGCTGTGAAGCAACAGTGCTAACCACTGTGCCACCGTGCTGAATAGAGTCAGGGGCAGACCATGCGGCCCATCGAGACTGTCCTACCCTTCAGAATGGATGCAGCTTATGTTGCACTGACATTTTCTCTCTCTCTATCTCTCGCACACACACACACACACACACTCAGAAATACACACTCAAACACACACTTACTCAGAAACTTTCACACTCAAACACACTGACTCAGAAACTTTCACACCCAAACACACACACACACACACACACACTCAGAAATACACACTCAAACACACTTACTCAGAAACTTTCACACTCAAACACACACAGACTCACACACACACTCAGAAATACTCACACTCACTCACAAACACACACTCAAACACACACTCACAAACACACACTCAAACACACACACTCTCAGAAACACACACTCAAACACACACACACTCAGAAATACACACTCAAACACACACTTACTCAGAAACTTTCACACTCAAACACACACAGACTCACACACACACTCAGAAATACTCACACTCACTCAAACACTCACAAACACACACTCACAAACACACACTCAAACACACACTCTCTCAGAAACACACACTCAAACACACACTCACACACACACTCAGAAATACTCACACTCAAACACACTCACAAACACACACTCAAACTTCCATGCACACTCTAACTCTTGCACGCACACTAAAACACACACAAACATACACACTCAAACGTACGCACTCAAACACACACACACTCAAACTCACACACACACTCAAACTCACACACACACTCAAACACACACACACTCAAACTCACACACACACTCAAACTCACACACACACTCAAACACACACACACTCTAACTCACACACACACTCAAACTCACACATACACTCATAAACACACACACTCAAACACACACTCAAACTCACACTCATTAACACACAATCATAAACACACACCCAGGTTCGAATCCCGGCTTGGGTTACTGTCTGTGCGGAGTCTGCACGTTCTCCCTGTGTCTGCGTGGGTTTCCTCCGGGTGCTCCGGTTTCCTCCCACAGGTCCCGAAAGACGAGCTGTTAGGAGAATTGGACATTCTGAATTCTCCCTGTGTACCCGAACAGGCGCCGGAATGTGGCAACAAGAGGCTTTTCACAGTAACTTCATTGCAGTGTTAATGTAAGCCTACTTGTGACAATAAAGATTATTATTATTATCGTAAGCAAACATTCAAACAAATACAGTCAAACTCAAACACACTCTAAGACACTCAAATTCTCTCAAGCTCACACAAACTCACGCTCACACACAAACACACACTCAAACACACACACTCAAACACACACAATCTCACACACAAACACACACAATTCACACACACTCAAACACACACACAATCTCACACACAAACACACATAATTCACACACACTCAAACACACACAATCTCACACACACACTCAAACACACACGCTCAAACACACACACACACAAACTCACACACACTCAAACACACACACATACATAATCTCACACACAAACTCACACGCAATTCACACACACACTCAAACACACACATACACAATCTCACACACAAACTCACACACACACTCAAACACACATACACACACAATCTCACACACAAACTCACACACAATTCACACACACACTCAAACACACACACATACATAATCTCACACACAAACTCACACGCAATTCACACACACACACTCAAACACACACTCAAACACACACATACACAATCTCACACACAAACTCACACACACACTCAAACACACACTCAAACACACACACTCAAACACACACTCAATCTCACACACAATTCACACACACTCAAACACACACACACACACAATCTCACACACAATTCACACACACACTCAAACACACACTCAAACACACACATACACAATCTCACACACAAACTCACACACACACTCAAACACACACAGATACACAATCAAACTCACACACACACACTCAAACACAACTCTCACAGAAACACAGACGTGCAGTCACACTGAAACACACACAAAGGCATACACATTCTCAAACACACAAGCACACACACACTGTCTCGCTCTCTCTCACAGACACACACACACACTCACTGAACTGCGACCCAAAGTTGACTGCTGTGTTTTGCTGGCCACCCCTGAGTAAAGCACCTGCCCAGACCTCTCAGAAAAAGTCCGGAGCCCTGCGCCTGCAGCCAGGACAATAAGATCCCTTCCCACTCTCCTTGTTGAGGATTCAAAACTCACAGGGGTAATAGCTGAGAACAGTGCACTCGATTACGAGGTGCTGAAGAGAGTCTGCGATCAGAAGTATGTACAGCCGAGCCTTATTCCCTGTACTATCAAACATTGGGGTTAATGAAACAGAGATGCGTCAGCTTCACTAAAACCTTGTTAAGATACACTGCGCCCGTTCAGTAAGCACTGGGTGACTCAGCGCAAACTAAACTTATGCGCATTCAGATTTGACTGCATCCAACTTTCGACTGCAAGCTTCCCTCTCCCCCTTCAGCCCATTTCGAAACATCCTATACATTTATTTCGTCAATGTACAAATCCTCCCTTCCCCCACACTGGGCCATCTCTCTCCTGTCCATAAGGTTGCTACACCGTGTTGCAATCTCTCCCAGCTACAGTTTAGCATCCAACACATTTCTCCCTCTCTTTAGTTCTGATGAGGAACTATTTCGCTCCCTGCGGATGCTGCTCAGTTCTCCCAGCGTTCCCAGCGTTTGAGTGCATCCAGTCCTGTTTGGAAACTTGGATCAAAATGCCATTCTTTAGCCTGAGCAATTTATTGGATAAGCTACATGGCCCATTTCAGGGGATTCTCCTGACCGACAATGCACTGTGTGTTAATTGTCTATAAATTGTGTTTAATTGTATTTTGGGTTGATGGTTATTAACCGGACATTCACTTGAGGCACCATAGATAGGCACCAACCGAAATTGCGGCTGCCGGGTGTGGGGGCGTTCGCTTGTAATGTGGGACTCTGTAAATAAATAGAAACGTGTGTCAAGATGGGCTCCGGTTCTATCCTTCACCAAATGACTTCCTTCGCGGTTGCTAGGTTTTGGGGGGCGTTCGCTCGGAATGCGGGACTCTGTCAATAAATAGAAACGTGTGTCAAGATGGGCTCCGGTTCTATCCTTCACCAAATGACTTCCTTCGCGGTTGCTAGGTTTTGGGGGCGTTCGCTCGGAAGGTGGGACTCTGTAAATAAATAGAAAAGTGCGTCAGGGTGGGCTCCGGTTCTGTCCTGACTTTCCGGAATATATCATGGCACGCTCTTTCGAATAATGGGAGAAATGATCTCGTGGCAAAAGCATCGTCCCACCCTCTTTCAGGGTGAATAGAGTGAAAGAGAAAAAGAAAGTGATTAAGAGAGAGAGAGAGAGAGAGAAAGGAAAGTATGAAAGAAAGAGATGAGAAAAAGGTGCAATTTAACGACACCTTTCACCACTTTAGGGCACCCCCCCCCCCAAGCACT